>NW_028317852.1:648571-810714 GCF_062004578.1 Staurois parvus | reverse complement strand
CTTCTTCTTCTTTTCATTCTTCTTTTCATTCTTCTTCTTCTTTTCATTCTTCTTCTTCTTTTCATTCTTCTTTTCATTCTTCTCATTCTTCTCATTCTTCTCATTCTTCTTTTCATTCTTCTTTTCATTCTCCTTCTCATTCTTCTTTTCATTCTTCTTCTTTTCATTCTTCTTTTCATTCTTCTCATTCTTCTTTTCTTCTTCATGAAAAGAAGAATGAGAAGAAGAATGAAAAGAAGAATGAAAAGAAGAAGAAGAATGAAAAGAAAAATGAGAAGAAGAATGAAAAGAAGAATGAGAAGAATGAAAAGAAGAATGAAAAGAAGAAGAAGAATGAAAAGAAGAATGAGAAGAAGAATGAAAAGAAGAATGAGAAGAAGAATGAGAAGAATGAAAAGAAGAATGAGAAGAATGAAAAGAAGAAGAAGAAGAATGAAAAGAAGAAGAAGAATGAATGAAAAGAAGAAGAATGAAAAGAAGAATGAGAAGAAGAATGAAAAGAAGAATGAAAAGAAGAAGAAGAATGAAAAGAAGAATGAGAAGAAGAATGAAAAGAAGAATGAGAAGAAGAATGAGAAGAATGAAAAGAAACAAATAGATACAATGTTTCAACCGCTGTATGGAGTGAATGTCAGAGAACTGTCAGAAATAGCGGAGCTCTGCAGATACACTTAGCGGAGCTCTGCAGATACACTTTTTGCCGGCTTGGAATTCTTCTTATTTTCATCCTACTTCTTCTTCTTCTTCTTCGTCCTCATCCTCATCCTCAGAAGAAGAAGAAGAAGAGGATGAGGATGAGGATGAAGAAGAAGAAGAAGTAGGATGAAAATAAGAAGAATTCCAAGCCGGCAAAAAGTGTATCTGTCAGAAATAGAGGAGCTCTGCAGATACACTTTTTGCCGGTTTGGAATTCTTCTTATTTTCATCCTACTTCTTATTCTTCTTCTTCTTCATCCTCATCCTCATCCTCTTCTTCTTCTTCTGAGGATGAGGATGAAGAAGAAGAAGAAGAAGAAGAAGAAGAAGAAGAAGAAGAAGAAGTAGGATGAAAATAAGAAGAATTCCAAGCCGGCAAAAAGTGTATCTGCAGAGCTCCGCTATTTCTGACAGTTCTCTGACATTCACTCCATACAGCGGTTGAAACATTGTATCTATTTGTTTCCATTTATGGAAACAAATAGATACAATGTTTCAACCACTGTATGGAGTGAATGTCAGAGAACTGTCAGAAATAGCGGAGCTCTGCAGATACACTTAGCGGAGCTCTGCAGATACACTTTTTGCCGGCTTGGAATTCTTCTTATTTTCATCCTACTTCTTCTTCTTCTTCTTCTTCTTCTTCTTCATCCTCATCCTCAGAAGAAGAAGAAGAGGATGAGGATGAAGAAGAAGAAGAAGAAGAAGAAGAAGAAGAAGAAGTAGGATGAAAATAAGAAGAATTCCAAGCCGGCAAAAAGTGTATCTGTCAGAAATAGAGGAGCTCTGCAGATACACTTTTTGCCGGTTTGGAATTCTTCTTATTTTCATCCTACTTCTTCTTCTTCTTCTTCTTCTTCATCCTCATCCTCATCCTCTTCTTCTTCTTCTGAGGATGAGGATGAGGATGAAGAAGAAGAAGAAGTAGGATGAAAATAAGAGGAATTCCAAGCCGGCAAAAAGTGTATCTGCAGAGCTCCGCTAAGTGTATCTGCAGAGCTCCGCTATTTCTGACAGTTCTCTGACATTCACTCCATACAGCGGTTGAAACATTGTATCTATTTGTTTCCATTTATGGTCCAGTGTTCTGCACTAATATAAAGGCTCTCTGAAGCCTAGAAACCCTTTTTATAAGTTAAATTCGCAGCGAATAAATTCGCATCGAATCGAATTTCTCCCGCAAATTCGGCGAATCGGCCGAATCGAATTTTTGAATAATTCGCTCATCTCTAGTTATAACTTTCACACAAAGCAATCAGTATACACTTATTGGGATTTTTTTTACCAAAAACATGTAGCAGAATACATTTTGGCCTAAATTTATGACTAACTTTGAGTTTACTACATAGTAAAAAATATTGTTTTTCTTCAAAATTTTCGGTATTTTTTTGTTTATAGTACGGAAAAATAAAAATCGCACAGGTGATCAAAAAGAAAAAAAGTGAAAAAAAAGAAAGCTCTATTTGTGTGAAAAAAAGGACGTAAATTTGGTTTGGTTACAGCATTGCATGACCGCGCAATTATCAGTTGAAATAGTGCAGCGCCGAATACCAAAAAGAGGCCTGGTCATTAAGGGGGGTAAATCCTCTGGAGGGCAAGTGGTTAAAGTGGAACTGTGTCTATGATTGTCGCTCAGGCAACGTTTGGGTCAGTTAGAGCTTTCTAAAAGTCCATAACAAGCAGTTATTTTTAAGGAAAAAACAGCACCATTAGCCACATCCACCCATTGACTGAGTTGAAGAGAAGGGAATACTGGTATCTCACCATCCATTGTTCTTGAGGAGACATCTACCAATCTATAAATGACCTAAAGCTGGCCAGAGACTGTCAAATATTGATTGGTGAGATCAACAAACATAATCAAATACAATATAGTTTAAGGTTTCACATAAATAATTTTCAAAAATTATTTTACCTGCAATATTTTATCCACTGACACCAATGATGGGGCACTATTCCTTCCACTGACACCAATAATGAGGCACTATTTCTCCCACTGACACCAATAATGAGGCACTATTTCTCCCATTGTCACTAATGATAGGGCACCATTCCTCCCACTGACACCAATGATGGGTCACTATTCTTCCATCATGGGGTATTGTTTACTCCACCGACACCAGGATATTTGCTACTGTGGTTGATCACAGTCCACCCCCCCCCCTAAAGTTGGAAGGACAGTACACTGGCCCTTTGTTTAGAACATTTGGAGACACCTGCTGTAGAGATTAGACTAAAAGACTGGGGATCAGTCAGATGTGTGGCTTGCAGGGCAGGAGAAAAAAGAGAAGGTGATGGCCTCATCAGTTTTCTGCTGCCCTTTCACTTTCCAATCAGTAGGCTATGGGTGGAGACAGGATACTAATGTATTCCCTCTACAGTCTAAAACTGTAATAAAAAAAAGTGGTATTACCAGCCTAGCTGTGCTGTGTGTCAGTTCTGCAATATAATAAATATTATAAATATAAGTACTTTGGCAGGTAAAACAGCTCTTTATATGTATTTCCTCTGTTTATTTACATGTTAATCTGGAGTTCATCTTTAATAATTATTAAACAAATAAATGATGTCAGTCATACATATGGTGCAATGCGATCTGCCACGTTTGACATGTAAGTCACGTGTAAGCCCTGTTTGTGTCTGTTACAAGAAATGATATAACCTCCTTTCAAGGACAATCAAGATCCTTTTGAGCTATCTATCAAAAACTATGTCAAAACAAAGTAAAACAGATAGTATGCTATACTCTATGAATACATTGTTATAGGCTATATTTCAAGTGAATGTTAAGTATTAAATCATTATGTTCTATATATTTCAGACTTAAAAACTACAAAAATGAGCAAGTGTATCAAAGTGCTCAAGTATATGCTGTTTGTCTTCAATTTATTGTTTTGGGTAAGTAATACCAGTACTGTATGTAGTTCTTTTTGTAATAAATGTTGGCAAAATGTTAATGATCATTTTTTGGTCTAAATTTGCTTATCTATCTATTTATGTATATAATATATATATATATATATATATATATATATATATATATATATATATATATATATACATTAATAGATGTCTGTTCAAGAATAATAGATGGTGAGATACTAAGGGCTGGCTTATTTATACCTTGTCCGTTGAACTGTGTTGATTTGCATAGATCAACTCTGGTTTAAAAGAGAACTTCAGGAATATATAACACAAAAAAATCATACTCACCTAGATAGCTGCAGCACTGATCCCAGCTGCAGCTGTCCCCCACCAACTGTAACATCAAGACCTGAGAGATCAAAGAGCGCTGATTGCTCAGTTCTGGGTATTCAGGGAGCAGAAAGGTGGTGACTGTCAGTCACCGGCTCTCTGCTTTGCCTCTCCAACACTCACTGGAGCACTAGACTGTGGAGAGAGCAGGAATGGCTGTGTCAGATGCTTAGCAGCTTGCTGAGAGGCTGAGCCAGCTACCGTTCCAGGTGTCTGGGTGGATCCCCACTTTAAAGCTGGGATCTTTCCAGAGCCTAGAAAGGCTGAGTGACATCAGCTGACAGTACACTTTAGCCCACTGTTGGCTGAAAATGGGTCACAGGCATACAGAACGAACTACAATCCTGTGATCCATAGAAGTATAGCCAAAAAAAGCTTTGGCCATACTTCTCCTTTCAGACAAGTGCACATAGAAAGGAATTGTTATCTATGTGTCCTGTTCACACCATACATGTGCAATGGTGTATGCAGCATAAAAAGGCATATATGCATTTTTACACAGTGCAACTCATTGCCCTGCATGGCACAGCTTGGCAGCCTTCAGAAAGGAATCTACTTTTGAGTGTCTTTGAGTTGTTATTGCATTTCGATTGAGCTGATTTGCAGTTCTAATTCTTAAACAACTGCTGATTTGTATGCAAACAAGTAAAGTCAACCTGTGCTTTGCCCAGTGGCTTCCTTCGACATTATAGTCTTGTGCAAGCATAGCAGAAGCCACCTTCAATGCCAATTTCCCATTTGATCTTTCACATATGTTTGTATGTATGTATGTCTTACAACTTTCTAACAACAGCTTGTTGTTTTTATGATTGCAGTTTTAATGTATTACAAACAACATTTTACTGCTCCTATGATATCTCATTTATGTTTTTAACAGGCAATTGGATGCTCTATCATAGCTATTGGAATCTACTTTGTTGTTCATAACATCTATGGGAACCTATTTCCAGACATTCCATCTCTCACAACTGGCAATATGTTGATTATTTTTGGATGTGTTATAATGGTATTCGGATTTGTAGGATGCATGGGAGCAATTAAGGAGAATAAGTGCCTACTTCTCACTGTGAGTATTGACTTTCTGAAGGTTATTCTGGGGTGTCAGAGAGAGCATTGCTATTTGCAGGGGGAAGGCGTTATCTTGCTAGAAGAAAATTTTGGGAATTCCTTACAATCACTCTTGGGCACAATGAATTGGTGTCAGATGGTTAGTCTTCTACACAGAAACTATAAGAATCCTAAACATGTACAGTTATTTTATTTAATCTTAGAGACAGTTACAGCTTCTGTCAAGTTTTCTTTATTATCATATAATGTGTCCCTGTTAGATTTCTTCTGTTGGGACAGGAAGTGATGGGAAATTTCCCCAGTGGGGGTTCACAAACAAAAGAAAACATATTTTTAGTAGTGTGAGAAAAGATTTCAATTTTGGACAATTATTTATTGCTGTCTGTGTCGTTCTCTCCTGACCACCATTCCTCTTATATCTTCTACGAGTATCACAGGAACAAGAAATGAGGGAAATTTCCTCAGGTGGATCACAGACAGAAATAAAAAGCTGACAGAAATGTTAACTCTTCTACGCTCTATCCAAAACTACAAAAAAATTTCAATGGATTAATAAATATTAAGGAAATTCTCTTTATTTCTTCTATAAATTATAAATATTATTTTGAGCAACTGTTGTCCAAAAATGTCTACATTCAATAAAGGGCTTCCACTTTAACTAAGTACTTTTACCATATGTCCTCATGCACACTGGGCGTTTTAAAAACGCCAGTAGCATTAGCTGTATTACATTGCATTGAAAGGTTTTTCCGCATTTTTTAACATTTTTGCATTAGCGTTTTGCCACTTTTTTCCATGTTTGCGATTTTTACACACAAAAAAATAAAATTTGGCTAAAAAAAAACGCCCAAAACTGCCAGTTTGCCATGTTTTACTGCGTTTAGCAGTGTTAGAGCATTTTTACAGCTAAAAAACTCCTATAGAAACCCACTAGTTCTGGGGTTTTTTTCCTGCCAAAAATGCTGATTAAAGCCTAGGTGTGCATGGACGCATAGGATAACATGCTGGGGAGTTTACTGGCTGTAGAACGCCAAAAGCCAAAAACAGCAGCTGTAAAAACATCCAGTGTGCATGAGGACTTCTGGTCATATGTTGATAACTGTAATTTTACTACACTGATTCAATTTATGGACAAAAGAGAACATATTGATATACCGTAACTCATTTAGCTAATGTCCTTACATTTTACAAAGGTAATATTTTAAGCAAATTTTCTTTTTGCTTCTTTTAGTTCTTTATTTTGCTCCTTCTGATTCTATTGACTGAAGTTATCATGGCTATTGTCCTTTTTGTTTATGAAAAAGAGGTAAGATGCATCATTTATATTGTTATTTGAAATCTAATGCCTCGTACACACAATCAGAAAATCGGATAACAGAAATCGTTTTCAGAGGGATGGTACGATAATGTTATCGTTAGTACATAGTTTTCAACATCCGATCACGACAGTTCATGTAGCAATATCCGAAGGAACAAGCACAATATTTTTTCTTGCACGATAAGATTTTCCTTTAATCAGTACAGTATTCATCAAAAAAAAAAATCGAGAGACCAAGACCAGGCATGCTCAGGAATGAAAGAATAGATTACAAGACAATACAATACATTACTTACTTTCATCACTTCTGAAGGTGTATTCTGTTGTACGAAAATTTTTGTAACTTTAGTATCCTCTTCATTTCTGATATGAGACTACTATACAATAAAAACATGAATGATAAGTCATCTAATTATCTGATCGTGTGTACTAGGCATTAGTCTCTAAGGTATACTTTTGCTGCAGGTGAATGTGTTGTAAATTACAGTGATTGATTCACCTGCAGCAAATTCTTGGTAAATGTCTATTATGTTATAAAAACACTGGCTTTGGTGACCTTAGTACTCCTTAATACCATATTTTAATGTAAAATCTAAAAAAAAATATCTAAACCTTATATCATTCATGCAGCACTTAAAAAATGAACAAAATGAATATATATATGTAAAAAAAGCAAATGTAAAATATATGCACAAGAAAATGACAATTTTATGTGGTCACTGCAGCATTACTGTATTTTTATAGTGCTTCATGCTACTTTGATTTTTCAACAGCTAAAAATCAGGTTAGCTAAGCCATATACAGTTGCACGAAAAAGTATGTGAACCCCTTGGGATTACATGGGGTTTTGCATGAATTGGGCATAAAATGTGCTCTGAACGTCATCTAAGTCACAACAATAGAAGAACACAGTCTGCTGAACATAATAGTACACAAACATTAGATGTTGCCATGGTTTAATTGCACATAACATGTAAACATTCACAGTGCAGGGAGGAAAAAGTATGTGAGGCCCTAGCTTAACCTCCCTGGCGGTATGATTATTTCAGATTTTTGGTGCTGAAAGCGGTACCATTTTTTTGCATGGAAATATGTATTTTTTTTATTGTAGGCTGTAATTTTTAGGAAAAACTCACTGAAATCTGTCCGAACAAGAGTCTAGTAAACATCCCGGGTATGATAAAATTTGAAACACAAAATCATAAATTATAATTTAATAAATAATCATAAAAATAATATAAAAATAATAAAAAATTTAATTCAATAATATAATCAAACCAAAAACACTGAAATGTGAAATAGAGCGCCAAGTTCGCACATTGCTGAGCTCAGTCGCAAAATCGTTTTCAGTTTCTGATGACGAATTTCCCCCACGAATCATTATCACTCAATTCTGTAAGTGGTTCTGATTTACTATCGCTGTTCTCTAGCTGATCTAAACCGCTTTTGACCTAAAGGGACACTGTTTGGACGCCATGGACATTTCTCAGTTTCCAGGCAGAAAGAACAGACAAAATGCAGGCAGGGCGCAGGACAAAGCACTAGGGACAATATGTATGTGAAATAGGTTGAAACAGCAATGTTTTACTGTGTAAAATGAAAAAAAAAAAAAAATGACATTTTTTAAAATTTTTAAATTTTACACAGTAAAACATTGCTGTTTCAACCTATTTCACATACATATTGTCCCGACGTCCCGACGCCCGTACGTCCCGACGTCACAGGGACAGGACACAGAAGCCGGATGCCGGCATCGGCCGGAGGAGATGGCCGGGGACGCTGCAGGGGACACATCGTGGGAGCGCAGGGTAAGGTAAGTGAAGAACACATGCCGGAGCAGTGCCGCAGGGTAAGCCCGAGTGTAGCTCGGGGTTACCGCTTTTGGTACTGAAATGTTACCCCGAGCTACACTCGGGAATACCGCCAAGGAGGTTAATGACTTCTCCCAGAGCTAATTGGAGCCAGGAGTGAGCCAACCTTGACTCCAATCAGTGTGATGATATTGGATGTGTTGCTGACAGCTGTCCTGCCCTTAAAAAACACACACCTGTTTTGGGTTTACTGGTTTCAAGAAGCACTGTCTGATGTGAATCAGAGCACATTTTATGCCCAATTCATGCAAAACTCCACGTAATCCCAAGGGGTTCACATACTATTTCTTGCAACTGTATAAGCCAAAACCCAGCCTAAAAATCTCTACATATACTAAAAGCACATCTATCTTGTCAAGCCTTGACCCTCTCAGGGTGTGACATTTCTGACAGTTTTACCAGACAAGGTCATGATGATTGGATGACCCAATGAAACATCTGGGCGAGGATCAGGCTTTATAAGACTTCTGGATGGGTGGCAAATTGCAAGCACTTCTGAGCACCAGAGGAACTCGCTGGGGTTGATTTATTAAAGGAGTACAACATGAATTTATGCTTAGCTTAATGAATTAAGTAAAGCTTGCTGATGTCTATCATCCAATCATGTGGAAGCAAAAACCATTGTTTTATATTTTCTTTCAGTGTGAATTTTCACTTTGCTTTCAATAAACTAACTTAAAATGTACTTTGCAAAGTAAAAATTCATTTTACAAGGAATTTAGAAAAAGGAATGTTTCAATACTGAGGGTCCTAACAACTTTTTCAGTAAATCACTTTCCCTGACTCCATGTTAAGCACCATTGGTCGGGTCCATATTTTGTGGTAAAACACTGCTTACAGTATATTTACAATTTTCCATCCATCGTTGCTTTTAGATTCTTTTTTTTGTATTTCCAAAATGTTTCAGCCATTTGATTTATCCATTTTCAAATTAGCTGTAGCTTAATGCTTGGATAAACAGTGTCTTGCAAAAGGTGAAAAGAAACCAACATCTCCATTTGTACCCTTTTCTGTTTTTTTTGTGTCATCTTTTATGTGCACCATTTAACTAAACTTCCCACAATTATGGTTTGCATTTTTGTTATACTGTACATAGCACTTTGATTTATAGAAACAACTTATTAAACTGTACATAAAAAAGTATTGTTTAGTATGTAAATAGCTGAACCTTATGCCAGGGGACTGTATAAAGATGTATGGAATAAAACTCTGTGAAATGAATAGGTTGCAGTTGAGTTGATCCACATATAATGAATTCACTTGTTGCTAATCGTAATAAAAATAACAATTTAGTGTCACTTTTGTTGTAAATAAAATCACCAGTGATAAAATAATTGCTGGTATTAAAACATGTTCACAATGATAGTAAATGTATGCTTTGAAAGAGTAATCATTTGAGTTTGTCTATAATAGTATTCAGGTATGAGAACAAGGTGGCCCTGCCTCCCTTGTTTGCTTGCTCAAGTATGGGCTTCAGAGATCTATAGATGCACATATCTCTGCTCTGTATCTCCTTCCTTCTGTTAACTAGAATGATGATGGGAGCTGATAGATAGGGCAGCACATACTAGTTAATAATCCACCCAGAAACATCAATACGTATAGGTATAGTATACAGTATAAGCATTTTTAAAATTTTAGTTGAACTGGACAGTGTACACAATAAGTGGGTATCCTTGAAAATCCAGTCAGCTGATTTAATTATTTTTTTGAGGCTTCCTCAAAAAACAGTAATTTTTATATGATATGGGCAGCACAGTGGCTAAATGGTTAGCACTTCCGCCTGGCAGTACTAGGGTTGTTGCTTCGAATCCCAGCCATGACAACACCTGCCTGGAGTTTGCATGTTCTCCCTGTGCCTGCGTGGGTTTCTTCCGGGTACTCCGGTTTCCTCCCACACTCCAAAGACATGCTGATAGGTGAATTGGTTCCTGTCCAAATTGGCCCTAGTATGTATATGAATGTGAGTTAGGGACCTTAGAATGTACGCCCCTTGAGGGTTAGGGACTGATGTGAATGTACAATATATATGTATAGCGCTGCGTAAATTGACAGCACTATATAAGTACCTGGCATAAAGAATAAAAATAAAATGTTATACCTTTATAAGCTTTATAACTTTAAGACCTTGTGCACACTGCTCTTAAAACTGCAACTCTTACAGATTTTTGGTGTTTTTTTTTCCGCCTGTAAAAGCACCTCCATGTTAGCCCATGTGTTCATGCACACCACATATGCATTTACAGGCATATCAGAAGAGAAGCATTTACAGGCTGCAAAAAACATCAAAAGCACATCGAGGAAAGTAGTTGAAGAGGAGAAAAAAATCTGAATGCTGTAAACGCATCTAAACATGTCTAAACGTTATATGCATTTAGGCACATTTGAGCTTTAATGCAATCCAATGGCCAGAAAAAAAATTATATTCTGGCTAGTGGAATTCATTAACGCTCAAACGCTTGATGTGCCTTGTGACGGAAGCTTAGGCAGGACAGAACACACAAAGAAGATGGGGAACACACAAAGCTTTATTGAACTATGAAAGATACTCAATTAGGACAGTTCATGGCACTGCGCAACATGCGGCTTGTAGGGACACCCACGGTAAGGTGATGGGGTCTGACCTCAGCACAACCCCCACACAGCTTTCTAGGGACAACATTGGCTCACGGGGCCTCAACGGGACTTTGGCTGTGGAGTCTGGCCTCGACACAGCTCCCACACAGCGTACTAGGGACAACATCAGGCTCATGGGAACTCAACGGGACTTTGGCTGTGGAGTCTGGTCTCAACACAGCTCCCACACAGCGTACTAGGGATGACATCAGGCTCACGGGGACTCAACAGGTAGCGATGGCTCAAGCACTCAGGGGCATCCCAGGTAGCTATTCTCCGGGCACGCCATGGGGCGGTTCAAGTAAGCGTAGTCTGCGCGTGCAATAGGGGCAACTCATGACAAGGGTTGTCTGAGCGCACAATAGGGACAGTTCAGGACATGGGTGGTCTGTGCGCAAAATAGGGACAGTTCAGGACACGGGTTGTCTGTGCGCACAACAGGGACAGTTCATGACACGGGTGGCCTGAGCACACACTAGGGACAGTTCAGGACAAGGGTGGTCTGTGCGCACAATAGTGACAGTTTATGACACGGGTGGTTTGTGCACACACTAGGGACAGTTCAGGACAAGGGTGGTTGCTGCGCACAATAGGGACAGTTCATGGCAAGGGTGGTCTGGGCACACAGTAGGGGCAGTTCATGGCTTCTAGGGACACTCACGATAGGCCTCTTGCAGATGCTCAGCAGCAGGCGGCTTCCAGGAGGGGGTAGGCGACTTACGGTCGCTCAGCAGCAGGCAGCTTCCAGGGACAAAGCAGTCAGCAGACAGGGCGGCTTTCCAGGGACCTTCAGCAAGGGACAGTGGGACTCACAGCGGCCAGATTTTCAGGGGACAGCAGCGATTAGCAGGCAGGGGCCCTCACAGTGGCCAGCTTCTCCAGGGGCCCAACGATCAGCAGACGGGGTGGCTTCCCGGGGCCCAGCAATCAGCAGACAGGGGAGGCTTCCCAAGGACCATCAGCAACGGACGACGGCTCCCACAGTGGCCAGCTTTTCAGGGGACAGCAGCGATTAACAGGCAGGGGCCCTCACGGCTTGACTTGGGCCATGCTTCTCGTGAGCGCGGCCTTTGTGACTGGAGGGCACAGAGCACAGGAAGCCCCTGTGCCCATGCTGCATCCACCAGGGGCGTGCAGAGACATCTCGGCGGTCTGGCGCTGGGGTCTCCTGGCGTTGGGCCACAGCTCCTCCGCCTAGATTGCCGGATAAGCTGTGACCCTTGCTGCAGAGGTCCCCTCCCCCCATCTTGCACAGCCTGGCTTCAGAGGCTGTGTGCAGGATGAGGACGCGGCAAGGGGGGAGGAGGGGGGAGGGTGAAGGCACAACGTGACATGTCTAAATGCAGATTTAGGTGCATTTTTAAAGCAACTGTTCTCCTGCCAGGAATTCTGGCATTCAGAGGAGAAAAGCAAACAACCCCTGTGCATGAGGCCTTTATATTCACTCCCATTGTAATTATACCCCAAATTGTCTCAGTCAATATTCGTATGATTTTCATAGATAATATGGAGTATTAGGCTGGGGCTACATGAGCAATTTCTAGCACCTCAGTCATACTTCTGGAATTTTATGAGATTGGTATTTGGTAAGCTCATACCAAAAATTCAGAATTGGGAAATATCACTGTAAATGATTGCATTACCCCGTGGAAGGAAAGGATTGCCAAATACTCTGTGAAAACAAGTTATTGGATATTGTAATGCTGGCTAAAAACCTTTTCTCTGCACTGATAAAAATGCTTCTGGACAGAAAAGTATAACTAATATCTATGTCTAAAGACATTATGAGTAATAAGGAAAAGCTGTTACTATAAAAACAGTTTACGCTAGATAGGCATCTATTTCTGTCTGTAATTAGCCTACATAATTCTTCTCTATTAATTTAAATAAAAGCTTTAATATAACACTCAGGGCTAACAGATTGTACCATGTTTTAAAGCTGTAGTTTAATCTGAATTTGTTTTGTTTTCTCTGGTTTTTCCCTCTCTCCTTGTTAACTTGCTAATGACCTTTCCATTTTCTGTACATACCTCATTATCACTCAGTCTTAGTCAGAGAGGTATTTAGGTTTTGTGCTGGCCTAGGCAACACAAAAATTTAATGCCCTCCCCCCACCCGAGAGAGCCTTCCACTAACAACCCCGCCCCCGGCAACTCTGGCCATCCCCAGGAACAACAGCTGGGTTCAAGCAGCCCACAGCCTCTCTCAGATCTCAACTGGTCCCCATGCTGCTCATGTCCCTTCTTCTGGGGGGCACTGCTGCCCCCCTAAAAAATGATTCCCTAGGCAAATGCCTTGTTTGCCTTGTGGTAAATACACCCCTGGTCTTAGTGCTTCTCCATGCAATGCAGGCATACCATGGCTGGTGGAGGGGACCAGCGGGGTGCTGTACATAGTTTACAGAAAACATGGCAGCACCCTGCATTAGTACTCCTCTCCAGAGCCATCAGCCCCCATGCAAGCAGTGGGCTGGCTTTTGGGCTGAGTTATGTAAATAATAAAATGCATTGATGGGTAGGTGTCAGTCTGGAGGAGTGAAATTCAATGAATTAAATGGGTGGGCCATAGACTGTCAGGCTGATGAAGAAAGAGGTAGATGAGTACCAGTTTTCGGGCCTCTTCATTGGCCGGTGGGGGATGATGTCATGCTTGTCCATGCGCAGGAGGCTGTCATCCCAGAACTAAGAGACTAGCACGGCACTGTAAGCTGTACAGCTCAAATTACAGTGCCGGAGGAGATGGCGAGCAGGCAGGTAAGGGCATTTTATTGCAGAAGAGATATACAGTTTCTGTTCTGCAATAAAATGCCCCTACCTGCCTACTCACTGTTTTTTTACAGTGGGAATTCAAGTGTCATTAGATCTGTGGCTTAGCTAATGATTTCTTATATTTCATTGGAATTGTTGACGTGTAAATATCTGCATATTATTTTAGAAGGCTTCAGAAACGCTAGAAGAGACAATACAGAAGCAACATATAAGCGTCACTAGTATAGTAACACATAGCTCATTGAAGGTGGCTTTATACATTTGGCAGCCATAGTGTTATATCATCACACTTTAAGTCCTTTGCTTGTTGTTGATACACTGTATGACCCCTGCTAACTTTCATTATGTGTAAGATCCTTCTTAAGGCTCATATACTGTACGTAAGATTGTCTGGGCCAGGGGGTTCCTTTCATAGACAGTTAATCTATGTACGATTCAGAGAAACAGCCACCTCCTATGCCTACAGCAGTCATATTACCAATGAAATAGCTTACAACTGTTCTTCTGCTAAACTGAAAGTGACACCTTCTATAGTCTCAGGCTAACTAATTATTTGCAATTGCACAGACATCTGCAATCTTTGAAAAGCCATTTTATGCTTGTGTGTCAGGTAAACCACTGAATTTGAATAGAACACCATGCATGCATACAACAGGGAATAATCCAACATGCAAACATCAATGCACTGCATGATAGAAGATGTCACAGTAAAATATAGAAATTCCACCGGTCTGCTGCCACACTCTGATTAATAATATAATAAAGGGGATGGGTGCTCTGACTGTGTGAACTATTTATGCTGTGCATCTTATGCTTGATTTTAATGAATGGGGAGAAGGTACTGGGAGAAGGAGCATCCATCACATTATGTGGCCAAGCTCGCCTCCTATTAGCATTTTGCAGAGAACTTTGAAAGACACTGAAGTCTCCATGGCGTGGCATACTTTGGCGTGGCATACACTTGTGCAGTGTACACATTGCAGTGTCCTACAGCAGGGGTGGGCAACTGTGGCCCTCCAGCTGTTGGTGAACTACAAGTCTCATCATGCTTCTGTCTTTGGGAGTCATGTTTGTAAGTTTGTCAGTTTTGCAATGCCTCATGGGACTTGTAGTTCTACAACAGCAGGAGGGCCACAGTTGCCCACCCCTGTCCTACAGGTATCCATTCAATATTTTAAATAGTGCACTGAGGTCCTACTATTGTACACTGTTGTATAAAAGCAATTCTATGTTAATATTTTACTGTATATTGCAATGCATTTTTCTTCCTGTAAACTATATATATTTATTTTTTTCTTTCAGATTGGCCCGTATATCACAAATCAGTTGAAAAATAGTTTTGAGAAGCACAAAGAAAACAACAAAAATGAAACTATTTGGGACGAAATTCAGTCGACTGTGAGTGTGTAACACAGCTTCTATTATGAATGTAGATAATAAAGTCCTGATGATATTATTATTATTATACAGCATTTATATAGCGCCAACAGTTTGCTCAGCACTTTATATAATGGCTAATGTGCCACTATCTTCCCATAGTAAAAAAAAAATCTTTATGCTGAAGCTGAACTTCAGGCAAAAAAAGCTAAGTATGTAAATTAAATACATGTAGCACTAACCCCGTAGGGGTCGCAAGATGATGCTTGTCCTCTAGTGCTTGACCCTGTAAACTCTCCAGCCCGCCTGACACTCTAGGTTGTCACATATTGAACAGCCCTTTAATTGATCAGCAAACACACTTTACATTTAACACTACAGGTTCTGTATTAATAAAGGTTAAACAGCAGGTTCAGAACAACAATTAACTGATTCCTGAAACAGCCTCTAGTACTGTTTGGGTAGGACACCAAATAAATAGGTCAATTCAGATTGACGCAATTAAAGCAATTATGAGCAGGCAAGTCTAAAAGCAGAAAATGCATAAAATGAAAGGGAGAGACAGTGACTAAGGTAATACTAGTTCAGAGGAATTATGGCAGTTCAGCACCCTCTGGACCACTGGAAGAAAACTCATGCTTTATACCCTAGGAAAGTTAAATCCCCCTCTTTTTTGGGCAGGTTCACACACCACTATTAATAATATATGGGCAGTTCAGATTCTAAATACAGGCAGTATCTTCACCAGCAGGTTGGAGCTCAGGGATGAAGAGTGAATCCTTAGAATGCTAAAGTGATCACTAAATGGGTGACAGATGTGGCAAAGTAAAGCAAAGCAAAGGTTCTTTTAAGAAATCTGGGTTATGAAGTCTGAATGCAGGGTCCCTATACCATGGATAGCAGAATGAGAGATTTTGGGCATCTGTCCGCTCACCAATCCTGGCTGAGAGGGCAACCTCCACGAAGACAAGGGATGCGTTGCAGGCTCTACGATCCAGCAGAGTAGAAGGATGGATGCTCGGTTGGCCCTCCAAGTCAGTGATCTGTGGCAATGCCTGAAATACTGCTCTCAGGCTGCCAAACAAGAACAATATTTGGCCTCCCTGCTGTGCATAGCGATGCAGATTCACTGGTGGAAGCATAGCTGTGGTGGGCAAGGCTGCAGCAGTTCACTATCACTGTGCACAGAACAGCTCTTTAGAGGATCCCAGAAGAAGAGAGAGAGTCTGCTAGAAGCAGTTTCATATACGTACAGTATATCCTCTCCCATAGTCCTTTTCGCTGGCAACTTTCTGGGGTGTGTATTCTAGAAGGTACTCAGGAACACAGGCATAGATGCACACAGGACTACGAGTCCCAAGGTTTACTGCTCTTAATCCAAGAAAAAGAACTCCCTTTCTTTATAGCCAGGAATGAGGTAAGGGTTTGAGTTCAAGCATTAGAGGGGAACTAGTTGGCCTGTAGTGTTGAGGATGGTGTCCTCTGTATTCAACTTGTAGTATCTGGCACCTGGCTACATCCATATATTTGTACTGTTTTACCTGCAAATCTGTACAGTCCGTTCCACAGCTTGCATGACTGCTAACCCAGAAAGTCTGGTCTAGGACCTATCACAACCTGTGATTGAACATTAAAGCAGCAGCATCACACTGATTATGTGCACTCCCCACCTTTACACATGTTTACCGAGCAAAGCAATAGAGTCTTACTGTGCAGGAGAGAACAATGCAGTGATAACAAGACAGAATTATATACCTATGTATTTAAGGTAAAATTCCAGGTTTATTTTTTAACTTTAAACACAGGGGTTGGACAAAAATACGGAAACACTACATGATTTGCAGGTATGAAAGCGACAAGATGCTTCATGTTGAAAGTGGAAGTGCTGTAACATTTGTTGGCTTCCGCTGTGTGATGAGACACCTAGCTATTGTAACAGGTGGGAAGCCTCACGTTCGTCATTTACTGCATGTGCTGCTAGTAACATGGAGTCATGTCAGAGCTTACTGAGCTTCAAAGAGGGTAAATTGTTGGTGCCCGCTTAGCTGTTGTCTCTGTGACTGAAGTTGCCAATTTATCTGTGGTGTCGCGAGGTACATGTAACACCCTCCTAGTTAGGTGCTAGCATTTGTATAGTTAAGATACATATAGCTATGTTTCTCTTCTCTCTGCAAACAGAGAGACTGTTAGGAAAATCTAATTGGTCTCTTTGCTTAATAGAGTGCTGTAATGGATTAGTCAGGTGTGCTCATGATGCTGTGGTGCTGCTGAGTTTGCTCGCTTTCAGGAAGCTATGAGAGCCTTCCAGAACTTGGGAGGGAACTAGGCAAATGAGTAGCATGAATATGGATACAATCCTGGCCAACTGCAGTGGAGTGTAGTCAAATTGCATGCTGGGAGTGGTATTTATGTTCTGTGAGCACATGGGTTCACCGTCTTTCTGTGGAGAAGATTGCACCAAGCCAGGCTGGAGTCAGGCTTGCCTCACCTTGCACTTGCTGTCATACAGGCCTTGGGTGGACGACCTGAGGGCCTATAGTTAGGAAGATTGACCCTGGTTCTACAACAAGCTGATTGACGGGTGCTGTCTGCCAAAGATCTGTCTGGTATCACTGACAGATTGGAAGATTGGAAGGAGGTTGCCATTCTGTCCTTGGACTTGTGAGTACAGACACTGAGAGATCTTGGGGACTCAGTCTGCTTTGCTACCCCTCTGGTGCTTGATAGTTAGAGTGAGCCTGAGAAAAAGGAACACAGGCTAGTGTTCTAAAGAACTTTTCCAACTCTTGCTACTGCAAAGGCGTTTGCTCAGTTCTATTACTTTTGGACTGCCACAGTCTGCCGCTACAGGCCTGTACCTCAGCCAACTACTACTACTGCTAAAGCGACTTTGCTCACTTCTGAAACTACTTTTTTGCTACACTTTAAAGACAAGTCTGTTATTTGCTTTCAGCCAGGACTTCCACAGTGCTCAACTAAGAGTTATGTTCAGACTGTATGTCCTCAGTGTGAATAGTTCTAATTTTGGGGTATCCCACTAAATTCCCCATCCCTATCCCCAGTTCTACATGAAAACACCAAAAACAAAAATCCCCCAGACTGGTTATTGAAGACAACGAGTGAGAGAGTGTGTGCGTACCTGGCTGTGGAAAATATCTTGTGCCAGGGGATACCTGGGCAAAATCGGCTCCTCCAGGGGTAGCGTTACATACAGTATCAAAGGTTATGTCAGCATATACAGTTTCTGAGAAAACGAACGCCATAGATATGTCAACTGACCAAAAGAGACAAAAGGATATTGTGCAGGATTGTCACCAGGAATAGGAAAACAACTTCTGCAAACATTACTGCATAGCTCAATCTCAGTCTCCCAAAGCCCGTGTTCATAAAAACTGTGCTGAGGGAACTCCATAAGCAAAACATCCACAGGCAAGCTGCAATTGCCAAACCACTAGTGACTGATATTAATGCTCAGAAGAAGAGAGAGTGGTGAAACACCCATAAATCATGGACTATCGATCAATGGAAGACTTTAATATGGTCCGATGAATCGAGCTTCACACTGTTCCCAACCACTGGATGTGTTTACGTGTGGCAAACACCATCCCAAGCTTACGACCAGGACTGTCTTGTGCCAATGGTAAAGCATGGTGACAGCGCAATCATGGTTTGGACAGCCATATCATGAATTTTGCAGGCCCCATCATCACCTTGAGAGGTAGAGTCACTGCCAGCGACTGTGTTCAAATTTTGTCCGACCATGTGCACACCATGGTGCATACATTGTTTCCCAAAGACAGCACCATTTACTAAGATGATAATGCTCTGACTCATACAGTTGGTGTTGTCAAATCGTGGTTTGATGAGCATGCAGGCGAAGTCTCGCACCTTTCCTCAGCGCTACAATATTATAGAGCCACCATGGTCAATTTTGAAAAACAAAGTTCGGGCTAATTTTCCACCGAGAACTGGGATGTTTTTGCATTAAGAGTAGTATCAGATTCCATTATCCACCATCCAAGACTTATATTTGTCAATTCTCAGGAGACTTCAGGCCGTCTTGGATGCCAAAGGTGGTCCAACACCATATTAGGTAATGATTTGTTTCTTTTACCTAGTGTTCCCATAATTTTGTCCAACCCCTGTGGTTTGTTTGGGCCAAACTTCCAATACTAACTGATGCGCCTGCTGTGTGCACTGTAATATACTATAGTAGTGCTACATGCAGTAAGCATTTCTGTGTTCCGGCAGCAGTACTGCTTTCTTAGATTGGTGGAAAATATCACTGTTAAAAATACATGGCTTTTCCTCAATGGGTGAAAAGAAGTTAGGCTGACCCAATTTAGTTCAGGAAGCGGACGGGAAGTTGCCAGTACTGCTGCTCTGGAACACATCCCATTATGTATGTAACTAATGCTACTACAGTGTAGAACATTGCACACAGTGGCCTGAACAAACTATTTAAACTCAACATAAACTTAGAATTCTACTTACATTTTTTTATGTAACGTAACTGGTTTAAATTATGTTTTTGCTTATATCTGTCTGGAGTTTATATTTATACCATTTCATGGTATAATGAACTTATACTTATAGCCTTAAAAACAACTCTGATAATATTTAAACATGCCTATATGGCACTATAGCTCTAAATATTATAAAATTTATTGACTTTGTTCTGTGGTCGAGATAATCATTAAAATGGGTAAATCATATGTTGAAGAGTAATCTCAGAGACCTCATTTCCATTATTATGGCACATATGCAGATGTATCGAATGACTATGTCTAGCATTAGCCTGGGTTCACACATATGCTGTGTGGTATATTGCATGTGATTCGAGCAGGAACCGCACAGCATTCCTGTGCAAATCACATGCGAATTGTATGCGGTGTGATTAGAGCCATACATTTTGTATGGCTCAAATCTCATTGCATCTGCACCAAAAAGGTGCAGGACCCTTTTTTTGGTCCTCATTGGGTATTCACACTTATGCGATCCAATTCTGCACATCGCACCGCATTTTGCAGAC
Source organism: Staurois parvus (assembly GCF_062004578.1). Classification (NCBI taxonomy): domain Eukaryota; kingdom Metazoa; phylum Chordata; class Amphibia; order Anura; family Ranidae; genus Staurois; species Staurois parvus. The sequence goes on along the minus strand of NW_028317852.1, from coordinate 790,713 downwards.
TGATTTTGGGGTGTTGTTAACTTAACATACACACTCGCAGTGGTTCGCAAGAACGGTGTGCGATTCTGATGCGGTGCAAATTCGCACAAAAAATGCTGCGAATTCTGCACCACATCAGTGTGAAGCCAGGCTTAAGGTCCTGGAAGAGCCCTTCAGCACATCTGCAGAAGTGCAGATTTCCCGCTTATGTGTAAATACGACAAAGTTTTAGAATTTCCATAATGGTCATCTTTTGCACATGTGCCACAGGGCTCTATCTGGAACTGAAGCTTTGCGACACATCTGAGCAAGCACATAATTGGAGGGGGGGGGGGGGGCAATATTATGTTTGCCTGGAGTCCAGCTTTAAAAAAGTTATGTTTTAGCAAGAAATATTATCACAAATAATATTTTCTCCTAGATGACATGCTGTGGAATCAATGGTTCAAATGACTGGGGTAATTCAGTTCCACATTCTTGCTGCCCTGCAGGATCAAAAGTGTGTACCGATAAAGAGATCTTTAAACAGGTATGAGCGATTTATAGTGTAGCTTTTATTTACAATGACTCTTTATACTTTTATACATAGGACCAAGTTACCTTTTCACCTGAACAATGCATGTATGTTTTATCCATATGTAATTTAACTCAAAGGAAGCCAATGCCTATAATGCACTAATGTCTATATGTCTAATGTTACTTACTGGTATAAAGATATCATATACACCAACATGCTCTTCTTTGATTTATCCTTGAGATTTCTTGATATTCATTTTGCTAGGCCATAGATTAATAATGTATATATTATAGCTGCAATACTTAGTGAACAGTTCCCTCTGGTGGCTTTTTCTCAGAAGATTATAAAATATTTCTACTCTACACCTTATCCCAACACCATACTGTATTTTGCTATAGTAATGATCAGCACATAGATGTCAGTATCAATCCACTGCTATAAAGGACAGGACGGTGCATTCTAAGGAATTAAAAATCTTTCCAAAAACTTGCAGTTCAATAATATCTATACAATTATTTGTTGTTTTGTGCATTTTTATAGAGCTTATACTGTATATTGTACAACATTTTACTGAGTACAATCATTTGCATCACTGACTGTCACTAAGAGAGCTTACCATCTAATGTCCCTAGCAATGCTGTACCCACTCTTGAACAAATTTGATCAGATACCAATTATTCTAGAACATATTTGGGAGGAATCAGATGCACTCAGATAACCGCAGTCATCAGGCATAGGAAGGAAATGAAAAAAACCCAAACAGCATCCTGAGAGGGAATTTAGGACCCATAACTTAGCCACCATGATATCTTTCACTGTCTTGGCTTATGTCTTGACTACTTCCTATGTACCCTACCTGCAAACCAGCAATCTGCGTAGACCTGGTCTATACCTTCTTAGCACCTCGGGAGTATCGATGCTGTTTCCAGATCATCTACTGAGTCTGGTCTCACTGTAGGCACCTGTGCCACTCCTCATGCCTGCTACTCCTGCTACACCCTGCCATCAACTACATGGGGTATTGAACAGCAGGTCTAAGATAAACCCTCTTGTCAACTAGGCCTTCACCAGGCACAAGGCACCCTGTGTACAAAATCAGGTCCGTAAGGACATGGTCTAATTTGGAGGCACTCAAGTGGACAGCAAAGAGCCATGACCTCACCCATACTGGTAACCTTTTGGATGAATTAGAATGTGGATTACAGGCCAGGCTTTCTTATCCAACATCAGCACCTTACATTGCAAATGCTCTCTTGGTTGAATGGACACAAATCCCCCCCCCCCCTCAACACCAACACACATACACACAAACACACACACACAACGTTTTTGTGGAGAAGCCGTCCTAGAAAAGCAGAAATTGTTGTACCATTGCTGCAAGATGAGGGGTGGAGAAACTTCGTATTAATGTCCATGGTTTTGGAAGATTAGATGTCTACAAACACATATAGTGTCAAAAGTCTGGATTTTGATTTTAATATATAAAGATAATCAATGCAAGAGTCGGCTGGCAACCATAAAGTTTGCTACACAAAAGTTAACAAAAATGTAAAAAATTAATTTTGCAGTGGCAAAGAAAAATATCAACAATTAGCTTCAGTTTGTAAAAATTTGACATATTATTCATCCACATAAAGTATAAAAACAGTGATCAGTAATAACCAGATATCCAGTTAGTGAAACAATAATCTTATTTGTACAGAAAATTTCATTGAAGTGAAAAGGGATTATAAATCCACCACCGTATCCAGTCAGGGGTAAATCTTCCAGTGTATAACCTCACCACACCCTCGAATCTCAAGGCAGTGGCATGACATCAATGCTAAGGGCTCCTCCCTACGCGTTTCATTCAGTGGAACATCTTCAGAGGACTGATTGCTTTCATCCTGAATGTTTTTATTGGAGGTATCTGTACAATGTTGAATAAATCTACTATACTACAAGTTCATTCTTCCTGTTCTTGGGGTGAGCTTTATTTCTACAGCATTTTGCTGGTCTGCTCTTCCCCTTTGTTATCTGGAAGTGAGGAGAAGCTGTTCCTTCTGGCTGAGGTTTGATGACAAGGAGAGTATGCGGCGGTTGATGAATCTGGATGTTTATACTGCAGCATATGTATATGAGTTTGAAAGTCACACACTGGAAGATTGAGCCTCAATTGGATATGGTGGTGGATTTATGATCCCTTCTCACTTCAATGAACCTTTCTGCAGAAATGTATTTTTATTATTTATTATGGGTACTTATATAGCACCATCGATTTTTGCAGTGCTTTACATATTTATTACACCTTTACATCAGTCCCTGCTCTCACGGGGTGTACAATCTAAGATCCCTACCTCACATTCATACATACACATACTAGGGACAATTTGAACAGGAGCCAATTAACTTACCAGCATGTCATTGAGAGTGTGAGAGGAAACCAGAGTACCCACACAAGGAAAACATGCAAACTCCAGGCAGGTACTGCCATGGTTAGGATTTGCAATCTTTTTTGTGAAAGTGCTAACCACTTAGCCACTGTGCTGCCCATACAAATATCATTATTATTTCACTAATTGGATATCTGGTTATTACTGATCACTGTTTTTATACTTTATTTATGTGGATGATTATGATGTCACATTTTTTTTACACACTGAAGCGAATATTGTTGAGATAATTTGTTTTTGGCACTGCAAAAGTTCTTTTTGGATTTTGATTTGCTTTTAAGCAAGATTTTGTTTTGATGCTGTATCCTAAAGTAAACCTGATCTATCTGCCGCAATGCATAAACCTAAAGCATATCAAAATGTAAAATCATATAGTGGTTTCTACATTTTTTCAGTTATTTCTCACCTACTCCTTTTAATCTGAATGATATTGAAGTTTGTGAACTTTGCAAAGATCTCCACACATTTACTTCCTTGGTATCTATAACATGTATTTGTCATGCCTTGTGACTAGGCACTGCTGTGTCACACATTTCACAGAGCCTGCCTTCTGAACTACAGAGATTCTGAGAGGAGGCATTTCAGAAGGTGTAAATCTAGTCCAGGGGCGGACTGGCAACTCATGGGGCCTCCGGGCAATAGGGGATCATGGGGCCCCTGTGTCCTTGCCCAAACTCAAAAAAGCATATGAAAAAGGTACCAGGGGCATCTCATGGGGCCCCCTACTGACCCCGGGCCCTCGGGCAGTGCCCGAGTTTCCAAATGGTCAGTCCGCCCCTGAACTAGTCCTTAGAAATTGAAAGTAAACAGCAGAGGAGAAGCTGGAAAGCAAGCAGGGAATCCAGGAAGTTGCGAAAAGAGATGACCAGCAGACAGGCAGAACTCACAATACAAGCTTATATTGGATTGTCAAATATAACTATTGTTTGTATTGTTATTACAAATTATAAAATTAAAGTGTATGCTGTGACCATAGAACTCCCTAATATTACAGAGGCTCTTATATGTGTCTGAAAATACCTGTTTTCATCTTTCAGAGTCACTCCAAGTAGAGTAGAAGTAGAGTCACTTCCAAGAAGAACTCCAAGTATGGATGTTTTATACGTTACATTGGTCTTGCTTGGATCAATGTAACTGTGTATATACCATAACTGACCAATGCTCTCTGAAGTTGCAAGTGTTTAATTCAGTGATCTCCACTTGCTGTGCGCTGAGCAGCTGCCCTACTGCATTGTGACCACAGGAGGTCGACCACTTGGCATCAGCGTCAATCAGATTATGCTCTTCATTTTCTGAATAGATGCAAAGCATTCTCTGACTTGACAGGTGGAGAGTGTGACATCACTGCCCTGCCTCTGCACCTCATCAATTCAGAGAGCAATTTGTATTCACTCAGCAAATGCAAAGCGTTCTCTGAATGGTGTCCATGCTGAGTAGCCTACCTCCTGTGGTCACAATACAGCAGGGCAGCTACAGGGTATGGGACCTAGAAGCAAGTAAAGATCACTGAAGTAGCGGTGTCTATGTGAGTGATTTTTAGCTTCCAGGGGCATCAGCCAGGTATGGTATATGCATAGTTACATTGGTCCAAGGGTCATTGGAACCATGTGTAAAATACCCATATCTGGATTTCTTCTCTGCATACCATTTAACAGTTAAATTATAGCAATAGGAGTTTATAGTAGCAAAGCTGGAACTCCATTTCTACTAGCATAGAAGTCAAAACCTTGCCTGGTGCCTTCATCTAGGCTCCAAAGATTAGGGGACAATGATGAATATATTTACACCTAAAGGAAAAGTGTTCTGACATTTCAAAATATGAACTACTAATGTATAGTGGTTTTTAAAAGTAATTTAAATAGAGGAAAACAAGTCTTTTAAAAAGCCTTTACATTGAATTCTAGGGGTGTTCAGCCGCTTTCACAACGTGGTTTGAGAATAATTTCCTGTATGTTGGGATCGTGACCATCTGTACTTCCATTATTGAGGTAAGAAATTCAAAAGAGGAGATTTACTTTATATGTAGCATAAGGCTCAGTACTCATGAAAACCCATAGTTGCAGAAATATAGGGGTGGCATTGTGATTCTAAAAATAGTAGTTGCCTGGCTATTGTGGTGATGCTTTGGCTTCAAACCACTTTGAACAATTGCCCTGGAACAACTGTGAAGCTAGTAAAGTTGGAGAAACATGTAAAACTCCATATCTGCATTCTTGATTCAGGAAACTGAGAAAGAAGAGTGTCACTATGAGAGTCAAACATCAGAAGGAGAGGTCAGCAATGGAAACTTCTATGTTTCTTTCATGACAGGTTTAATTTATTCAAGAGCTCACTGTACTTACTGCTGCACACGTCCCCAGTTTGCAAGCGCTCCTGTATATAAGTAGTCACATGAATTCTAGTGTAATATGCCTTTCTGTAGATTTTTATATTGAATGCATTGGTTATTTTTATTATCTGACATTTTTCAAAATGTCACAATTCAGTTTTGGGCCTCATTCACCCGGGTGTACTACATCATAGATGGCTGCGTTTTTTAGGGATTCACACGTGTTTTGTGCACTCCCATACAGGCAATCCCATTCATATCAATTGGGACGCAAAGCTGCTGCTCCCAATTTGACATCCATGCAGGTGCATGTTCCTGAACGCAGACAGTGTACTCCTGCTCCCACGTGGATGTCAAATTGGGGGCAGCCACTGCTTCCCAATTGACATGAATGGGACTGCGTGCACAGGTATGCAAGGAACCCTGTGCAGGTAAACACAGCCCTCGCACAGGCGCACACTGTGGTACACCTGCGTGAACAAGGCCTTACTCTAATTTACAATTTGATTTTTGGATACTGCTTTTGAATATTAAACTTTGCCTTTATGAACCAACATGTATTATTTCCCCTTTATTTTTTTAACACATACTGTAAATATTCATTGCTGATAGATATGACATAGGATCTATAAACCCATATATGTCTCAGATGATCTGAAAGCACACTGTGATGTATAACAGAAATAGTGACCAATATTTGATAATGTCCAGGCAAATAAACGCAGGATCTTGCAAAGAAACTAGTATGCCCAGGATCAAACGGTAAAATTGCGCACTCACCGGACGCGCTATATAAAAGCGCATATGTAGTATGACCCCTGGAAATCACTCATCAAGCGGGTACAATGGGTATTTGGGAGCAGGCGATCTTGGTAAAGTGGACAGCATCCAGATCCAGAGATCCTCTTTAGACTAGGTGAATAATGGACGAGGAACTCCCTCCGGTAGCCAAAGTAGGTATGATATCCTAAAAATTAATTAGCTCCAGGTAGGAGCCAAAAAAAAACTCCATAGTGTAGTAGGTGAGTAAAATCAAGAACATTTATTCCAAAATAGTAAAACAGGGCAGAAAACACTGAACCAGTGAATGATAAGAGTTGTGCAACTGACCAAAAGTAATATGGCCGCCGGGCCTCCTCGTGGCTCCGGGCGGCTAAGATGTCACGCTCTGCTGGCTCCTCCTAAGGCCTTTCGTGCTCCAGCACATCATCAGAGGGGAGGCCAATATTCATTAGTTTTAGGAAATATTTTTTGTCCAGTCTATATACAAGAGTTAAAAAGTGTTACTAAACCCACAACAGTAAAATCAGTCTGTATATGCAGTAAAGCATGCTTGTTATACTCACTGTGGAACCTAAGGGGTTAATATTCTGCATTGTGTAAAAAGGCTGTTTGATACTTTCTTCTCTGCCCCTCCTCTTGTTGATATGTCCACCTGATACAAACTGAACCCATGATCACATGCACATGCTCAATTTGGTGTGTATTGCTAGAGAGGGTTTTTTTTGTTTTACTTGGGAGGGTGCATGTGATCAGCACAGGGCCAATCAGCACTGTCCAGACAGAGGGTCAGAGGTTTCACATCCTCATAGAGCAGAAAGAAAACTCCTCCTACAAGCTTTAACCAGTGCTCTGCTAAGACACAAGACTGCTATATACTGCTGATGAGAAAAGGTATTTAGCAGTTTGTATTTACTAAAATAATTGCACTTCCATGATGTTCTGTGTACTGTAGGAGTGCAGATATAGTGGATGCAGGGTCCTGGGTTTAGTAACACTTTAAAGGTCTAACAATATATAGATATAAATGATAAAATGATCTATAATGGAATTTTTCAATTGTGAAAAAAAACTTTCAATAAGCTTTTAAGAATGATGGGATGTCATTTGTTGTGTTTTGCAGGTATTAGGAATGTCTTTCGCACTGACTTTGTATTGCCATATTTCCAAAAGCAGTGGCTCGATGAATTCAAAGTGACCAGATAAATCCGTCTTTTCTTTGATCGCAAGAATTCATTTTTCAAAAACCAAAGCTGCACCTAAATACTGATTTTTAAAACAAATATGTAGGTTTTTTTACATGCTATCAACAGCCAATATCTGCGTTGCAAAATAACTTTACCATTCCTAAAGCTAACCACACATTGTAAGATTTTGATAAGTCCATTCAAGGAAAAAACACTTTTACATCAAAGCTTTCAAAGGTTCTGTTCTGCCCATAGGCAGTTGGTTGTTATTTACATGGGTCCATGTGTATATCAGCATCTCAACACAGAGAACAAACAAAAAAATATTAGGAGTGACTACTAGGCATGTACATTTCATAGGCCTGTGAACAGGTGCACCCTCTTTACACTTCTAGTTATCTACATGATAGATTTCTAAGAAACGCATTCCAACTAATTTCAAATCTCTAGCCCAACGTTTATTGTAGCCATGTAGTGGCCTCAAATGATCCTAGAGAAATGGCTCACACACATGTACAGATTTACCTTCTCTTAATGGAAAACCACATTTCTAACTTAGAACTGTATTAATATTTACTATACAGTATTTTAAAAATTAAACATTATACTCCTATTTAGTGACTCATTACTTAAAACAATTTGAATCTTTTAAGAAAGTCAAATGATTTGACACTTATTTAAATAATCTCATCCAGAATTATGGCCTTTGCTTACAGAAAAAAAAGACAACTATACATCTACAGAGATTTGTGATAGTTTCACTAGTGTTCACTTGCATTCTAGGCTGTGATATTAAATATTACCAACTAAACTATATTTGACAGTGGCATTTTATTGCACATATAAAATAATGGTAATGTATTGCATTTTTTGGCTGTATGTCTATAAAGTGATGGCTGTGTAACCAAAATATATATATGCATATAATTGGACATTACTTTCTCTACTTTTTTATCTTACCTTTTTTGTACTTAATATTTATTAAACTGTGCTTATTACATGTTCTAAATGCACTTTATTTCCAAGGAATTGAATTAATAATTGTAATATACAGTAGCACTTACGAAGAACGAAACATAGCAAAAGAATCTCAAAAGCAAGCAGATTGCATTACATTTCTGTTTGTATTATACAACCACTTAGTAATATCATTGTAGATAAATGGAACTATGGGGTTGTTTTACTAAAGGCAAATTGACTTTGCAAGGGAAGTTGCACTTTGAAAGAGTTTTTCCCAGAGATAAGTGAATGAAGTGGAGCTGTGCAGCAAAATTCTGTTTATTTTTATGCACATGATTGGGTATTTTTTGCAAAGTGATATTTCACTGCATTCACTAACCGCTGGGAAAAATTCCCAGAGGTGCAACTTCCCTTTTAACGTGTACAGCCTTTAGTAAACCAACCCCTATGCCTTTGATATTTTATATGTTTGTGCTGGAAACGCTTTGATATTGGTATGGTGTGAAAATGTGTTGCAGCACTTGTAGAAATGTGTTATGCACGCAATTTTTTTTAATAAAGCGGATTAAGGCAAATTGTGCGATGTTATCCTTGTATAGTTCTATTTTGTAGCGATTGCTCCAGAGGCTTGTCACTGCAGAAGGTCACAGTTCCCCAAGGGTCAAGATATCATCCAGCCAACCCTTGGTGCTAATGAGCCTAAAGATCATGGTAGATTTCTAAACACTATCCACCTAATAATTGTCTAGTACCACCATCCAATCTGATTGAATACTCGCCTGACAGTGACTTGGAAAACATGTGCTTTATCCATCCTCTCTCAAGTTTCCTAGAAGAAAATAATTTCTGGGCATGCTAGCAGGGAGCTGTTACAAGCTGGAAAATCTTCCTGTGTGATAACAGGAAAATCTGACCTACAGAAGTATTTGCTATTCTCTCAGGTTTACTGGCAGTACAATCCTCACAAAATCAGCAGCAACACATGTAATATTGTGCCATCTCTGCCCATTCTAGTTCTTACTGGTTGGTTTGGACAACCATTTTGTACATTACTTGCTGCCTGTCCACTGTACATTTACTGTGGGCAAGCTGGATCACGTACAGTTGTGCTCAAAAGTTTGCATACCCTGGAAGAAATTGTGAAATTTTGGCATTAATATTGAAAATAGGACTGATCATGCCACAAAATGCTCTTTTATTGAAGGATGATGACCATTTATTATCAAATAGTTGTTTGGCTCTTTTTTAAATCATAATGATAACAGAAATCACCCAAATGGTCATGATCAAAAGTTTACATACCTGGAATGTTTGGCCTTGGTACAGACACACAAGGTGACACACACGAGTTAAAATGCCAATTAGAGGTTAATGTCCCACATCTGTGGGTTTTTCTTTGAATCCCGGACAATTTTTTGGCATGATCAGTCCTATTTTCATATCAATGCCAAAATTTCACAACTTCTGCCAGGGTATGCAAACTTTTGAGCACAACTGTACATGTACGTCATCCAGCCTGTTCTGGGTTAGAGGCGCATAGCATGCTGCTCCCGTGACAGTGGATTCTGGCTCCCAGTACCAGGCTGCTTTCAGCTAAGCACTATACGATCATGATAAAACACAGCGCAAATAATAGTGCTTTTATATGCGCTGTGTTTTATTATGAGTTTTTTTTTAATGTTTTTTCATTTTTGAACAGCAGCATTTATTTATTGATTGTTTTTTTTCCTTGGCTCAAACTTTTGGTTAATTACTATACGATCACAATATCATCAAAGCTGTTATGAATGTCAAAAAAAAGAAAAAGTAAAAAAAATGCTTAAACATTGAATACATTTTTTACCTATGTGCTGGCGACCGTATGTAAAAAAAATGTGAAAAAAAAAACATTATTTAATTTCTTAATTTTCAAAAAAAAAATGGTGAAAAATAAAAATTACAACTTCAAAAAACTCACCATGCCTCTTACTAAATACCTCTGTCTACATTCCAAAAAGGGGTAATTTGGGGGGTATTTGTCCTGGCATGTTAAGGGCCTCAAGAATTGAGATAGGCCTTGAGTTTGTGGTTAAGGTAGAAATAGAAGCAATGTCTTTCTCAGATCATGCCCCTGTCACAATGAAAATGGAGTGGGGAAGGAGGGCGGCAGGAGGTCTAGGATGGAAGCTGAATGAGGCACTTCTCCTAGATAAAGTTATTGCTCAGAAGATTGGGGAAGAGATTAAGCGATTTTTTAAGGAGAATGAGACAGGAGATGTGTCGATAGCCACAGAGTGGGAGTCTCATAAGGCATATATAAGAGGAATGTTGATTGCGATTGGGGCAAAAAAGAAAAAAGAAAGAAGAGAGAAAGTTAGTGGGCTTTTAAAAGAAATTTGTGACCTGGAACAGATATACAAAAATAAAATAACAAAAGAAATAAGGCAGAAGGTAATAAAAAAGAAAGAAGAACTAGAGACTTTGATGGAGGAGGAGAGGAGAAGAGTCTATAATAATGTGTTAAGTGAGAGGTATAGATGGGGTGATAGACCAGGAAAATATTTAATGAGAGCCTTGAGGAAAAATAAAAATAGTAACTACATAGAAACAATAAAAAGCTCCAAGGGTGAACTGGTCCATTCAACTAAAGAAATTTCTAAAGTATTTATGGAATATTATAGAAAGTTGTATAATATTAGTCCCCATGACTCTTTAAAAATACTGAGACTGAAACTGAGAAGATTCAAAAAAGAAAGATATATCTGGAGAATGCGGGCCTATCGAAATTAAGCGAAATACAACTGAATTCCCTAGATGCAGAAATTACACAGGAAGAAATAAAAGTAGCATTAAAAAGCACAATGTCGGGGAGAAGTCCAGGACCAGATGGTTACACTGTGAGGTACTATAAAAAATACAGCGAACTATTAATACCTAAGCTCAGAAGATATATGAATGCTTTGGGAGGAGGGATGGAAGTAAGAGAAGAATTTCTACAGGCCCATGTGGTGCTTATCCACAAGGAAGGAAAAGATGCTTCTCAATGTTCGACTTATAGACCTATTTCATTACTGAACACGGACACTAAGTAATACGGAAAGGTCTTAGCAAATAGATTGAAGGAACTTATGCCCGAATGGATTCATGGGATCAGGTCGGCTTTGTTCCAGGGAGAGAGGGCAAAGATAATGGGCTGAGATCTCTGATGCTCATTCAGAAAAGTAGAAAAGGAAAAACTCCAGTGGTGGTGCTCGTAATTGATGCCGGCATTTGACAGAGTGGATTGGGGCTTCATGATGGACACCCTGGAAGCCCTAGGGATCGGAGTCAGAATGAGAGTGTGGATAGGAAAATTGTATAGGGAACCCTCCGCAATTAATATGGTAAATGGGGAGAAGTCGGAACCCATTAAGATGTCAAATGGAACAAGACAGGGCTGCCCATTATCCCCACTGTTATATGTTCTGTCATTGGAACCCTTGCTGTCAACAATAAGGAATAATAGAGATGTAAAGGGAATTCAGATAGAAGATATAGAACACAAAGTGGCTGCCTTTGCAGATGACTTGTTATTCTATGTTGGGAATCCCAGGATAACACTCCCAAATTTATTGAAGATGTTGAAGGAATATGGGAATTATCAAATTTAAAAATTAATCCAACAAAAACTGAAATTTTAAATATAAATATTTTAACAAGTGAAAAAGAAAAGATACAAAAGGAATTCCCTTTTAAATGGAAAGAAAGAGATATAAAATACTTGGGAGTAAAACGTACTGCTTCATATAAATATCTGTATAAATTAAATTATATTTCATTGTTAAACGAGATCAGGGAGGAATTAAAAACATTAGAAGGAGGAAACCTGATAGGATGTATAAATCTGGTAAAAATGGTAATCGCACCCAAAATCCTATATAGATTTCAAATGATTCCAATTAAACTCCCAGAAGCCTTCTTTAAAGCAATTAAAAAAATGATAAGATATATATGGAGGAACAAAAAACCAAGAATATCCCATGATTTGCTAAATAGGAACAAAGAGAAGGGTGGATTGGGGGTACCAGATTTTAGAAGATACTACAAAGCAGTAATATTGGCGAGAATTTTAGATTGGACGTATAATTATGAGAAAAGTTGGGTTAAAATTGAAAATAAACTCAGTGGAACCAATCTAAGTAAAGTTATATGGGTACCAGCACAATATAGAGGATTAAAAGATAATGTAAGTATATACACTTTAAATGTTTTAAGGATTTGGGATAATTTGCACAAAAATATGAAGTGGGATTTCAATTCTTTATTGATGCCACTAAGAAACACAGAGTTTTTTCCCCCAGGTAGAGAAGAGATAGCTGGTAAATGGTTCAAAAAGGAGGATGTTCAATTGAAGGCTGTTATCGTTGAGGATAGATTGGGATCATTTAAGGATTTGGAAAAGAAAAAGGGAGAGATATTCACTAAGATAGATGAGTGGCGTTACTTTCAATTAAAATGTTTTATTTGGAATCTTTTGAAACCCTTTAGAACTAGAAAGGACTGGAATTTGTTTGAAATGTTGTTGGGGTCACGAGGTGATGGGAAACATGGTAATGCTAAAGTCTATAAAATCCTCACTGAATTAGACACAAACACAAAGCCAATATATATAGCAAAATGGGAAAGAGATATGGGGTTTGTGATAGATGAGGAAAAACAGAAGAAAATATATAGATTAACTCACAAGAATGTAAGTATGAGGGAGGTAGAAATAAATTATGTGTTTGATAAGATGGCAAATTACACCGAATGTTGAACATAAGATGTGTGGGGAGAATTCACTGTGGTGTTGGCGGGGATGCGGAGAGATAGGCACAGTGTACCATATATGGTGGGAGTGCCCAAAAATCCAAGTATTCTGGAAGATAATAACTTATTTAATTGGAAGGATAACTGAAATCGATGTAGGGTTGGACCCAGAAATATGTCTCCTGCATATTACAGACCTAATAGTGAATAAATATAGGGAATCAGGCATATGGTACTATCTTAATGCTGCAAAACGTTTGATACCCAAGTTTTGGCGGAAAACAGAGGTGCCGAGAGAGGAAGACTGGGTAGATAGAGTGAACCAGATTAGAAAGATGGAAAAACTTTATCACATGCAGGAAGATAAGAAGGAGGTTTACTATATGAAACGGGAAAAATAGGAAAAAGCTGGATTGAATGCGAAATATAGGAAATTATAAGGAGAAATGAAGGATAAACTCCACTTGCTTTAGTAGGAAGATCTGGAGAGAATGCAGAGAAGGTTGACGGGGGGTGGGGGAGGGATTGGGAAAAAGTTCTAGAAAGTTTAAACAAGGAACGATTTTGTATTTTTAATGTGATAATGATGGAAATATGTATTTAATTGAAAAATCAATAAATATTTAAATTCTAAAAAAAAATAAATGAGATAGGCCGTCAATACATCAGAATTGATCAGTTTTCAAATATACTATATATTACCATAGTTTGTGGATTCTGTAACTTTCACACTAACCAATTAATATACACTTATTAGGATTTTATTTTACCAAAGACATGAAGAAAATTTTTTTTTATAGGATATGTTTATAACAGAAAGAAAAAAAATATTTGTTTTTCAAAATTTTCGATCTTTTATATATTAAAAAATAAAAGAAAAACCTCAGTGGTGATAAAATACCACCAAAAGAAAACTATTTGTGTGAAAAAAATATTATATACATTTTATTTTGCTCACAGTGTTGCATGACCGTGCAATAGCCAGTTAAACTAGCACAGTGCTGAATAGCAAAAAATGCTCTGGTCATGAAGGGGGTAAAACCTTCCGGAAGTCAAGTGTTTAAACTTCCTTGCTGAAACAGTCTGTACATGTATGATGTCTTGAAAATAGTTATTCCGTAAAAACCGTTGGTATTTTGCGAATGAATGAGACACAGCCACACTAAAAGACAATCCTACTTTCCTTTTATTTTAAATTCATCTCACTGCTAAGCCAAAAATAAAGTGAAAGACAAAACTGGAATTTTGTGCTTTTAATAAAACTAAATATTACAAAAATAATCAACATTTCACCTTAAAATATACAAAACATTTAAAGACTGTGAAACTTGCCTTTTACAAAGTAAAAAGATATTGTACAGTGTAAAGATATTTTCAAAAAGTTAACATGACTTTAATAGAAATTTAATCTACAATAAATGTTAACTACAATAAACCAGAAGAGATAAAACAGTCAACTACATTACCGTAATTGTACTTTCAATGAAGGGATATACAGAAAGAAAGTTCTAGGTATTTACAGGTTTTAAAGTGTACCTGGTGTGTGAGAGTGGAACTGTTTCCCAAGCTGAAACAATACTCAAATAATCTTGAAATAGGGACATTGCTGAGGCATGAGGGAAAAAAACCCAAAAAAATATTTCTACTGTCAACAAGATAGACTTGCTCATGTTGAAAATTGGGCAATTTGAGCATTTTTCCCATCATTCCCCAGTTGTTCATGATACTTATTTTTAATGCACAAAATTTATACAGTCACTTTCAATATTAAATGGTAAGCAAATATCTGTCAATTAAAGTGTTTGTTGGCACTTGAAGGCAGGATAAACTGTACCCTGAGCTTACAATGTAGTTTAGTATTTTGCATGTGGTATAATACCTGGTTGATCCTGCCTGTTCTGTGTTGCTCTCTGTAAACTGACCACGCTAATCATGACTGCAGATCCATGATAGTGTGGTCAGTTTACACCTTGCTATCATCCTGCTGTCTCTCTGCAGCCTGTCTTATCTCCCTTTTTCCCTGTTCTGATGTCTGTGTAAACCATGAGATCAATGTTTTTTTTTTATCTCATGCTTTCAAGGGTAGAGGAGAGATGAGAGATCTGGGGTCTTTTAGACCTCAGATGTCTCCATGAAAAGGATGTTTATATTTTTGTTCGATTGCTTTTGTTTTTATTCAAAGCTATCCTGTCCCCCATGCTCACACACAGAGAAGAATGCATAGGTAGGTCATGCATGCATATGTAAACGATGTTTGCACCACACATGTGGGGTATCGCCGCAAGCGTTATAGCAAGAGCAATAATTCTAACTCTAAACCTCCTTTTGTAACTCAAAACTAGTAACCTGTAAAAATGTTTAAAGTGTCACCTATGGAATGTTTTAAGTATTGTGGTTTCTCGTCATTCCATGAGTGAGCACAATTTTAAAGTGTGACATGTTAGGCATCAATTTACTCAGTGTAACATCTTTTATAATTTCACAAAATTGCGTTTGAAAAACTGCTGCACAGATACTATGCAACATAAAAAACTGCAATGACCACCATTTTATTTTCTAGAGACTTTGTTAAAAAAAATAAATAATTAAAAACATTTTTTATATATTATTATTATTATTATACAGTATTTATATAGCACCAAAGGGTATGCTCAGCGCTGTACAGTAGCAAGGGGGACATAACATGAGACAACACAGTAACAATACACTACACGAGGGGTTCGAGGGCCCTGCTCTTTCGAGTTTACAATCTAGGATATATATATATATATATATATATATATATATTTGGGTGTTCTGAGTAATTTCCTAGGGAAATAAATACAGAACAAAAAGTTTCAGAAAATGCCTGGTCTGCACACAAGTTCAGAAGTGTAAAGCATCCTATGCTGACATAATTACATATATCAGTGAGGATTATCAGCCCTTCCCACTGGAGTCCCTCTGCTCATGAATGACAGAGACAAAACCACATGACTGCACAGATGTTGTGCTTAAAAAGGTATTTAAGTGATGTGCCATTTATACTAGATTATTAATATTATTATTAATAGTGCCCCACAAGAGAAAGTATAATGGCAGTTTAAAGCTGAAACTTTACAACTACTTTAAGTAAAAAGCAGAAGCCACGGTTTTTTTAATCTTCATGAGCTTTGTAAATGTCCTTCATGGTCTGAAGGCATTAGCCAATTTAAAGAAACATGTTTTTTTGTTTCTTCAACATAAAATATTGCTTTTAGCCATAAATAAGCCTCTCTTAGAACAATGACAGTCGATGTAGAAAAGTCATCTACATAGCTAACTCTGCGGCAGTTTGAACAGCCTGCAGACATACAGTAGGAGTTCCTTGGTTTTGTTCACACGAGGCATATAAACAGGACTGTGCAGCTCTTGTGCAGTTCTAGGAACTGGTTGCACCATCCAGTGTGCTGAGCCTATCTTTTCTAATCTGAGACAGGAGCTTCTGCAGTCTGTACATTATTTCTTATGTACAGTGCTTCCTATAGTAACATTCTATACTACAGATGTAAGGTGTGATGAGAAACTTGAACCCCATGTGCCTGTAAATGCACTGGACTGCCTTTTATTATTATTATTATTATTATTATAATACAGGATTTATTATTATACAGGATTTATATAGCGCCAACAGTTTGCTCAGTGCTTTACAATATAAAAGGGAGACAATACAGCAACAATACAGTTCAATACAAAGGGGTTATGTGGGCCCTGCTCCTTGGAGTTTACAATCGAAGAAGTATTAATTTCTACAATAACCAGCAGAGCTAAAAAAAAAAAACATATGCTTAGGACCTAAGATTTGCCACCCCTCTGGAATTAATTTTTAATCCTCGCATAAAATGAATGGTTAGCAGTCTGAATAAAAACGGAGTATGCCCACATGAATGCATGACTGGTAATGAAAGGCTGGTCCAAATAAAGTATTACCTTCAAGTGTAGAAATTAATTAATATCACCATATGTCATGCTTCCAATGTACAACAAACATAAAACATATGATGACGACTACAAAATATATATCCACAAACAAAATAAATTATTATTATTATACAGTATTTATAAAGCGCCAACAGATCGCTCAGCGCTGTACATTACAAAAGGGAGACAGAACACGCGACAGTACGAAAACAATACAATGTGATACATGAGGGGTTCGAGGGCCCTGCTCTTTCGAGCTTACAATCTAGGAGGGAGGGGATAGTGGTACAGGAGGAGATAGCTGTGGGGAATGGAGTGGTAGGAAGAGTGGAGGAGGTCGGCAATTAGCAGGGGGTCGGGTAGGCTTCCCTGAAGAGGTGTGTTTTCAGGGAGCGCCTAAATGAGAGGAGAGTAAGTGATAGTCTGATGGATTGGGGTAGAGAGTTCCAGAGCATAGGTGATGTCCTGGAGAAATCCTGGAGGCGGGCATGGGAGGAGGAGACCAGGGAACTAGTGAGAAGGAGGTCTTGAGTGGAGTGTGCGTGTTGGGTGGTACTTGGATATTAGGTCAGGGATGTAGTTTGGGGCAGTATGATGGACAGCTTTGTATGTCAGTGTTAGGATTTTGAATTTGATCCGCTGTGCAATCGGAAGCCAGTGGAGGGATTAGCAGAGGGGGGTGGCGGAAACGGAGCGGTTGGTAAGGTGAATGAGTCTGGCTGCTGTGTTCAGGATCAACTGAAGTGGGGATAGCCTGTGGCAAGGCAGGCTAATGAGGAGGGAGTTGCAGTAATCGAGTCGTGATATGATGAGGGAGTGAATGAGCTGTTTAGTGGTTTCTGGGGTTAGGAACATGTGGATTTTGGCGATGTTGCAGAGGTGGAGTCTGCATGAGTTTGTTAGTGATTGGACTTGGGGCTGGAAGGATAGGTTGGAGTCCAGAATGACATCAAGTACTCTGGCCTGTGGGGCGGGCCTGATAGTGGCATTGTTGGACGTGATGGAGAAGTCAATGGGGGGTGGTGTGCAAGCTGGGGGGAAGACTAGGAGCTCGGTTTTGGAGAGGTTCAGTTTAAGGAAGTGGAGAGACATCCAGTCTGATATGTCGTTTAGTAGGTTTGTGATTCGGGCGGAGACAGAGTGGGTGAGGCGAGGGGTAGAGAGATAGACTTGTGTGTCGTCGGCATAGAGGTGGTAGTTGAAGCTGTGAGAGTGTATGAGTTGGCCAAGGGAGGAGGTGCAGATGGGGAAGAGAAGGGGCCCGAGGACGGAGCCTTGAGGGACCCCAACAGAGAGGGGGAGCAAGGGGGAGGTGGTAGCGTTATAGGTAATGCTGAAGGAGCGTTGAGATAGGTAGGACGAGAGCCAGGAGAGAGCAGAATCACTGAGGCCGAGGGAGTGTAGTTTTTTGAGGAGGAGGGGGTGGTTGACTGTGTCGAAGGCAGCAGAGAGGTCGAGGAGTAGGAGCACTGAATAGTGGCCATTAGCTTTGGCGGTTAGAAGGTCGTTGGAGAGTTTGAGTAAGGCAGTTTTGGTGGAGTGTAGGTGACGGAAGCCGGACTGTAGAGGATCGAGGAGGTTGTTGTCATTGAGGGGAGAGTTTAGGCGATTGTAGACTAAGCGCTCGAGGAGTTTGGATGAGAATGGGAGCAGGGAGATGGGTCTGAGGTTGTTCGGGTCGTTGGGGTCCAGGGAGGGCTTTTTAAATATGGGAGTGATGTGCGCGTGCTTCAGAGGGGAGGGGAATGCACCGGAAGAGAGGGAGAGATTAAAGATGTGGGTGAGGGAGCGTAGGATGGAGGGGGAGGGAGGCCGTAGGAGTTGTGAGGGGATAGGGTTGAGGGGGCAGGTGGTGAGGCGGGCGTCAGAAAAGACCTTGGTGACCTCCTCGATGGTAGTAAGGTCGAAGATGTGGAGTGTGGAGGGGGCTTCAGTGTGAGGAATGTTAGGTGGGGTAGAGGTCAGAGCAGCGGTGAGGCCGAGGGAGAGGGGTGATGAGGGGGTAGCTGTGTGAGAGGGGACAGGTTTGGAGGGAGTTTGAGCAGCGGCGATGTCCTTGCGAATTGTGTCAATCTTGTTTTTAAAGTGATTGGCAATCTCAAGGGCGGTGAGTGAGGTGCTGGGTGGAGGTGGGGGCGGAGAGAGTAGAGAGTTAAAGGTGGAGAAAAGTCAGCGAGGATTGAAGGAGAGGGTCTTGATGAGGGTCAGGAAGTAGGCTTGTTTGGCAGCGTGGAGGGCGGAGGTGTATGTGTGGAAGGCGGATTTATAGCGGGTGAAGGCTTGCTGGAATCTGGTTTTGCGCCATAGTCGCTCCAGGGCACAACTGTGTTGTTTGAGAGTTCGAGGAGCGGAGTTTCCGTGTTGGGTGGTACTTGGATATTAGGTCGGTGATGTAGTTTGGGGCAGTATGATGGACAGCTTTGTATGTCAGTGTTAGGATTCTGAATTTGATCCGTTGTGCAATCGGACGACAATCGTTGTGATCAGTCTGCCAAGGCTGGAGCGGTCGGGGTTTGATGTTTCGTATGGTTAAAGGTGCTAATGAGTCAAGGGCGGCTGACAGCGAGTTGTTATAGGCAGTCATAGCCAGGTCGGGGCAGGACAGGGGGAGGATGGTGTCATGGAGTTGATCGGCTGCAGAGTGGAGGGGGGCAGGGTTCAGGTTGCGGAGGTTACGGCAGGTAGTAGTATGGCATTTGGAGGGGTAGGCATTTGAGGACGAGGAGACAGAGAAGGTAATAAGGTTTTGGTCCGAGAGAGGTAAGGGGGTGTTAGTGAGGTTGTGGGGAGTGCAGAGGTAGGAGAAGACAAGGTCCAGGATATTTCCATCGGAGTGGGTGGTGGCTTGTATGCACTGTATGAGTGCAAAGGAGGAGGTTAAGTGGAGGAGTTGGGATGAGGCCAGGTTGTAGACGTTGACAGGGATGTTGAAATCCCCAAGGATGATGGTGGGTAGCTCGGAGGAGAGAAAGAAGGGTAACCAGGCGGAAAAGTCATCAAGGAAGCGGGATATGGGTCCAGGAGGCCGGTAGATTACGGCAACCTTCAGGGGGGTTAGGGAGAATAGTCGGATGCAGTGGGCCTCGAAGGAGGAGAAGGATAGGAGCAGACCAACCCCACCACCTTTACGACCGTTGGGTCTGGGTGAGTGGGTCCAGATAAGATCACCATAGGAGAGTGCAGCAGGGGAGGTAGAGTCAGTGTCTTGGATCCAGGTTTCCGTGATCGCTAGGAGGTTGAGGGAGCGGGAAACAAAGAGGTTGTTGATGGCGGTGAGCTTGTTGCACACCGATCGGGCATTTAGGAGTGCACACGAAAATGGGGGGGGTGGTTTTAGGGAGCAGGGGGACAGATACTAGGTTGAGGGGGTTGCGGCAGGACATGGAAGTGGGAGGGTGCTGTGTGGGTGAGCGAGGTGGTGGAGGGCCAGGGTTCGGGGAGATGTCCCCCGCTGTTAGGAGGAGAAGGAGGGTGAGAAAGGAGGGATGTGCAGGAGCGTGTAAGTCTACCAGTGAAGGTGTTCGGTTAGTGGGAGAGTGGAAAATTAGGAGGAGGTGGTGGGTGCCCTAGAGGGGTGAAGGAAGCAGTGAGGACACCATATACAGTTGTTTGGGAGGAGCAGAGGGAGATAGAAAATAGATTTTGGGAAAAGAAGGAGAGGAATATGAGAAGGAGGAGTGGAAGAGGCATTTTTGGGAGGTGCACGGGGTGGCGGACAGGAGTGGTGGGAGGCTTGTCTGCTGATACACCACTGCACACTGGACTATCTCATCGCTGTGTCTTCCGGTAGCTGGAGTTTAGGGGAGTAGGGAGAGGGGATCGGGGGTGGATGGATGGATGGTTGCCAGGGGCACTTGATTGGAGACAGTCTGGCGTGCAGTGGGGTTTCGCGTTATGGTGTCTTACATCTAGGGTTCTAGTCTTTAGGTCAAGTTGAGCTGAGGTTGGTGTGAGTGGGTGGTCGGGTCATGAGTGATGTGCGGCTGTTTCCTGTCTTGCAGGGGTGGCTCTTGGTGCTGGCGGAGAGGGCCAGGGAGCCCGCTGGGGTGTCCGTGAGGTGTGCGGCTGTGCGAGAGCCTTCTGCGCTGTTGTGGTCCCCTCTCGGTGCTGGTGATATTCCCTAATGGTGCAGGCAGGACAGGAGCTGGTGGCTTTCCCTCTAAGTGTAGGCAGGAAAGATGGGAGCAGGAGCAGGGGGGTAGGGGCTCTCCCTCCCTGTGATGCTTTATGGTTTTACACAATGTGAGTGCAATATTTGGGCACCTTGATAAAGGAATATGTTAAAAGGATAAAGCACTCTGTCCATATTTCTTTTTTTGCTCTATGGCATTGAGGAACATCTAAGAGAGGATTAAGGAGGAGATTTCAAGCAGCTGAAGGAGGGAGAGATCCCTGCAGGGATAAGGAGTATTTAAGGAGAGAAGTGCTGTGGAGCACCTAGGAGATACCCAACATCTACTCCATGCTGCAGCAAATTTTAGCAGGTTCCATTTATGTGAACAAAAAGCACATTAAGCCTATCTGTAAGGCTTGCAAGGAGGTGAGCGTACATCTTTACTATTATAAGGATTCACCAAAAGTCACAATTGTTGCTTTTGGATCACGCCATCACTCCAATCTTTGGACTATTATTTATTTATTTTGTATCATTTACTGTTTGATCAATGGGACGTTTTTGGTTTGATTCACTTTATTTGCATTTTTTGAGATTATTATGAGATTCACATTTTTATAAGATTATATTTTATTATATATATTATTTATTTTGTTTGTGGATATATATTTTGTAGTCATCATTATATGTTTTATGTTTGTTGTACATTGGGAGCACGACATATAGGTGATAATAATTAATTTCTACACACACAGTTTGAGTATGTGATTTACAGTCAGGTCCATAAATATTGGGACATCTACACAATTCTAAAATTTTTGGCTCTATACACCACCACAGTGGATTTGAAATGAAACAAACAAGATGTGCTTTAACTGCAGACTGTCAGCTTTAATTTGAGGGTATTTACATCCAAATCAGGTGAACGGTGTAGGAATTACAACAGTTTGCATATGTGCCTCCCACTTGTTAAGGGACCAAAAGTAATGGGACAATTGGCTTCTCAGCTGTTCCATGGCCGGGTGTGTGTTATTCCCTCATTATCCCAATTACAATGAGCAGATAAAAGGTCCAGAGTTACATTTGCATTTGGAATCTGTTGCTGTCAACTCTCAAGATGAGATCCAAAGAGCTGTCACTATCAGTGAAGCAAGCCATCATTAGTCTGAAAAAACAAAACAAACCCAGCAGAGAGATAGCAAAAACATTAGGCGTGGCCAAAACAACTGTTTGGAACATTCTTAAAAAGAAGGAACGCACCGGTGAGTTCAGCAACACCAAAAGACCCGGAAGACCACGGAAAACAACTGTTGTGGATGAGTGAAGAATTCTTTCCCTGGTGAAGAAAACACCCTTCACAACAGTTGGCCAGATCAAGAACACTCTCCAGGAGGTAGGTGTATGTGTGTCAAAGTCAACAATCAAGAGAAGAATTCACCAGAGTGAATACAGAGGGTTCACCACAAGATGGAAACCATTGGTGAGCCTCAAAAACAGGAAGGCCAGATTAGAAATTGCCAAACGACATGTAAAAAAGCCTTCACAGTTCTGGAACAACATCCTATGGACAGATGAGACCGAGATCAACTTGTACCAGAGTGATGGGAAGAGAAGAGTATGGAGAATACCACCTCATCAGTGAAGCATGGTGGTGGTAGTGTCATGGCGTGGGCATGTATGGCTGCCAATGGAACTGGTACTCTTGTATTTATTGATGATGTGACTGCTGACAAAAGCAGCAGGATGAATTCTGAAGTGTTTCGGGCAATATTATCTGCTCATATTCAGCCAAATGCTTCAGAACTCATTGGACGCCGCTTCACAGTGCAGATGGACAATGACCCAAAGCATACTGCAAAAGCAATCAAAGAGTTTTTTAAGGGAAAGCAGTGGAATATTATGCAATGGCCAAGTCAATCACCTGACCTGAATCCGATTGAGCATGCATTTCACTTGCTGAAGAGAAAACTGAAGGGAAAATGCCGCAAGAACAAGCAGGAACTGAAGACAGTTGTAGTAGAGGCCTGGCAGAGCATCACCAGGGATGAAACCCAACGTCTGGTGATGTCTATGCGTTCCAGACTTCAGGCTGTAATTGACTGCAAAGGATTTGCAACCAAGTATTAAAAAGTGAAAGTTTGATTTATGATTATTATTCTGTCCCATTACTTTTGGTCCCTTAACAAGTGGGAGGCACATATGCAAACTGTTGTAATTCATACACCGTTCACTTGATTTGGATGTAAATACCCTCAAATTAAAGCTGACAGTCTGCAGTTAAAGCACATCTTGTTTGTATCATTTCAAATCCATTGTGGTGGTGTATAGAGCCAAAAATGTTAGAATTGTGTCGATGTCCCAATATTTATGGACCTGACTGTATGTCAGCAATCCAGAGAATACTTTAATAGTGGCTTGCAAGTTACACATATAGTTAATTACCTTCAAGTGTGGCATTGGCTCTAAGATAGGAAGGCTCTGTCTCACAGCTGGAACACAGCACTGTGTACTGTATAAAGCTGAAGTAACACACAGTACATACAGTGCTTAGAACCAATGAAGAACTTCGTAAAGGAAATAGTTTGTTGAAACAGCTTGGTCCAAACAAACCTTTTTAAAGTGCCAGGAAACATGGAGATTAGCTTTAAGTGCATCTATGAGGATAAAAATATGGGAGCAGCCATTGCTGTCCTGTCTCAGGCTTCTGGGCTTTCATCTTCCTGGCTTCATTCCCTGCTGAGTTACGAGACCAGAACAAGCATGTAGGAAAGGAATAGAGACTCATGGAAAGCCGCTTGTTCCAAGTCATTGACTCACTAGGTTATGATAGTAGGATTAAAATAAGAGCCCACATTTTGTATCTTTACAAAAGAAGTAAACCATGCCAGTCTCCTTCATTCTTCACAGCTTAACCTTAAGCACACAAGTAACAGGTTTTAGTTACTTAGAAAACAGCTTTTAAACGAGCTAAATATATTAAAGTAAATAGGGTGGCAATATTCTGTGGTATTATAGTGAATCAACAAAATCTAACAAAACGCATGAGAGTTATAACAATAAAAGTCCATTGGTGGGTTCTTACATACAAGAACCTTAGACTCAAATTTAAAATGTATAATTGCTAAACTGCTAACTTTATGACTAGAGATGAGCGAATTTCTCAAAAATTCGATTCGGCTGATTCGGCGAATTCCAGTGTGAAATTCGATTCGATGCGAATTTCTTCGCTACGAAGATGACTTATAAAAAGGGTTTCTAGGCTTCAGAGAGCCTTTAAATTAGTGCAGAACACTGTACCTTTAATTTAAATGCCCTTGGAGATGAGGAAAGAGAAGGAGAAGGAGAAGGATGAGAAGAAGGAGAAGGATGAGAAGAAGGAGAAGGAGAAGGATGAGAAGAAGGAGAAGGAGAAGGATGAGAAGAAGGAGAAGGAGAAGGATGAGAAGAAGGAGAAGGAGAAGGATGAGGAGAAGGAGAAGGATGAGAAGAAGGAGAAGGATGAGAAGAAGGAGAAGGAGAAGGATGAGAAGAAGGAGAAGGATGAGAAGAAGGAGAAGGATGAGAAGATGGAGAAGGAGAAGGATGAGAAGAAGGAGAAGGAGAAGGATGAGAAGAAGGAGAAGGAGAAGGATGAGAAGAAGGAGAAGGATGAGGAGAAGGAGAAGGATGAGAAGAAGGAGAAGGATGAGAAGAAGGAGAAGGATGAGAAGAAGGAGAAGGAGAAGGATGAGAAGAAGGAGAAGGATGAGAAGAAGGAGAAGGATGAGAAGAAGGAGAAGGAGAAGGAGAAGGAGAAGCAGAAGGAGAAGGATGAGAAGAAGGAAAAGGAGAAGGATGAGAAGATGGAGAAGGAGAAGGATGAGAAGAAGGAGAAGGAGAAGGATGAGAAGAAGGAGAAGGATGAGAAGATGGAGAAGGAGAAGGATGAGAAGAAGGAGAAGGAGAAGGATGAGAAGAAGGAGAAGGAGAAGGATGAGAAGAAGGAGAAGGAGAAGGATGAGAAGAAGGAGAAGGAGAAGGATGAGAAGAAGGAGAAGGAGAAGGATGAGAAGAAGGAGAAGGAGAAGGATGAGAAGAAGGAGAAGGATGAGAAGAAGGAGAAGGAGAAGGATGAGAAGAAGGAGAAGGATGAGAAGAAGGAGAAGGATGAGAAGAAGGAGAAGGATGAGAAGAAGGATGAGAAGAAGGATGAGAAGAAGAAGGATGAGAAGAAGGACAGTTCTGTGACAGTTTCTGTCTATTTCTGACAGTTCTGGGACATTCACTCCATACAGCTGTTTCAACCGCTGTATGGAGGGAATGTCATGGAACTGTCAGAAATAGACTATTAATGACAGTTCTGGGACTGTCCTTCCATGCAGCGGTTGAAACATTGTATGTATTTGTTTCCATAAATGGATCCATTTATGGAAACAAATAGATACAATGTTTCAACCGCTGTATGGAAGGACAGTCCCAGAACTGTCATTAATAGTCTATTTCTGACAGTTCTATGACATTCCCTCCATACAGCGGTTGAAACAGCTGTATGGAGTGAATGTCCCAGAACTGTCAGAAATAGACTATTTATGACAGTTCTGGGACTGTCCTTCCATACAGCGGTTGAAACATTGTATCTATTTTTTTCCATAAATGACATTCTGCAAATACACTTAGAGGAGCGCTGCAGATACACTTTTTGCCGGCTTGGAATTAATCTTATTTTCATCCTACTTCTTCTTCTTCATCCTCATCCTCATAAGAAGAAAAAGAAGAAGTAGGATGAAAATAAGAATAATTCCAAGCCGGCAAAAAGTGTATCTGCAGTGCTCCTCTAAGTGTATCTGCAGAATGTCATTTATGGAAAAAAATAGATACAATGTTTCAACCGCTGTATGGAGTGAATGTCCCAGAACTGTCATAAATAGTCTATTTCTGACAGTTCTGGGACATTCACTCCATACAGCTGTTTCAACCGCTGTATGGAGGGAATGTCATAGAACTGTCAGAAATAGACTATTAATGACAGTTCTGGGACTGTCCTTCCATACAGCGGTTGAAACATTGTATGTATTTGTTTCCATAAATGGATCCATTTATGGAAACAAATACATACAATGTTTCAACCGCTGTATGGAAGGACAGTCCCAGAACTGTCATTAATAGTCTATTTCTGACAGTTCCATGACATTCCCTCCATACAGCGGTTGAAACAGCTGTATGGAGTGAATGTCCCAGAACTGTCAGAAATAGACTATTTCTGACAGTTCTGGGACAATCACTCCATACAGCTGTTTCAACCGCTGTATGGAGGGAATGTCATGGAACTGTCAGAAATAGACTATTAATGACAGTTCTGGGACTGTCCTTCCATACAGCGGTTGAAACATTGTATGTATTTGTTTCCATAAATGGATCCATTTATGGAAACAAATACATACAATGTTTCAACCGCTGTATGGAAGGACAGTCCCAGAACTGTCAGAAATAGTCTATTTCTGACAGTTCTGGGACATTCACTCCATACAGCTGTTTCAACCGCTGTATGGAGGGAATGTCATAGAACTGTCAGAAATAGACTATTAATGACAGTTCTGGGACTGTCCTTCCATAGAGCGGTTGAAACATTGTATCTATTTGTTTCCATAAATGGATCCATTTATGGAAACAAATACATACAATGTTTCAACCGCTGTATGGAAGGACAGTCCCAGAACTGTCATTAATAGTCTATTTCTGACAGTTCTATGACATTCCCTCCATACAGCGGTTGAAACAGCTGTATGGAGTGAATGTCCCAGAACTGTCAGAAATAGACTATTTATGACAGTTCTGGGACTGTCCTTCCATACAGCGGTTGAAACATTGTATCTATTTTTTTCCATAAATGACATTCTGCAAATACACTTAGAGGAGCGCTGCAGATACACTTTTTGCCGGCTTGGAATTAATCTTATTTTCATCCTACTTCTTCTTCTTCATCCTCATCCTCATAAGAAGAAAAAGAAGAAGTAGGATGAAAATAAGAATAATTCCAAGCCGGCAAAAAGTGTATCTGCAGCGCTCCTCTAAGTGTATCTGCAGAATGTCATTTATGGAAAAAAATAGATACAATGTTTCAACCGCTGTATGGAGTGAATGTCCCAGAACTGTCATAAATAGTCTATTTCTGACAGTTCTGGGACATTCACTCCATACAGCTGTTTCAACCGCTGTATGGAGGGAATGTCATAGAACTGTCAGAAATAGACTATTAATGACAGTTCTGGGACTGTCCTTCCATACAGCGGTTGAAACATTGTATCTATTTGTTTCCATAAATGGATCCATTTATGGAAACAAATAGATACAATGTTTCAACCGCTCTATGGAAGGACAGTCCCAGAACTGTCATTAATAGTCTATTTCTGACAGTTCTATGACATTCCCTCCATACAGCGGTTGAAACAGCTGTATGGAGTGAATGTCCCAGAACTGTCAGAAATAGACTATTTCTGACAGTTCTGGGACTGTCCTTCCATACAGCGGTTGAAACATTGTATGTATTTGTTTCCATAAATGGATCCATTTATGGAAACAAATACATACAATGTTTCAACCGCTGTATGGAAGGACAGTCCCAGAACTGTCATTAATAGTCTATTTCTGACAGTTCCATGACATTCCCTCCATACAGCGGTTGAAACAGCTGTATGGAGTGATTGTCCCAGAACTGTCAGAAATAGTCTATTTCTGACAGTTCTGGGACATTCACTCCATACAGCTGTTTCAACCGCTGTATGGAGGGAATGTCATGGAACTGTCAGAAATAGACTATTAATGACAGTTCTGGGACTGTCCTTCCATACAGCGGTTGAAACATTGTATGTATTTGTTTCCATAAATGGATCCATTTATGGAAACAAATACATACAATGTTTCAACCGCTGTATGGAAGGACAGTCCCAGAACTGTCATTAATAGTCTATTTCTGACAGTTCTATGACATTCCCTCCATACAGCGGTTGAAACAGCTGTATGGAGTGAATGTCCCAGAACTGTCGGAAATAGACTATTTATGACAGTTCTGGGACTGTCCTTCCATACAGCGGTTGAAACATTGTATCTATTTTTTTCCATAAATGACATTCTGCAAATACACTTAGAGGAGCGCTGCAGATACACTTTTTGCCGGCTTGGAATTAATCTTATTTTCATCCTACTTCTTCTTCTTCATCCTCATCCTCATAAGAAGAAAAAGAAGAAGTAGGATGAAAATAAGAATAATTCCAAGCCGGCAAAAAGTGTATCTGCAGCGCTCCTCTAAGTGTATCTGCAGAATGTCATTTATGGAAAAAAATAGATACAATGTTTCAACCGCTGTATGGAGTGAATGTCCCAGAACTGTCATAAATAGTCTATTTCTGACAGTTCTGGGACATTCACTCCATACAGCTGTTTCAACCGCTGTATGGAGGGAATGTCATGGAACTGTCAGAAATAGACTATTAATGACAGTTCTGGGACTGTCCTTCCATACAGCGGTTGAAACATTGTATGTATTTGTTTCCATAAATGGATCCATTTATGGAAACAAATACATACAATGTTTCAACCGCTGTATGGAAGGACAGTCCCAGAACTGTCATTAATAGTCTATTTCTGACAGTTCCATGACATTCCCTCCATACAGCGGTTTCCGGCAAAAAGTGTATGTGCAGAGTTCCTCTATTCTGCAGATACACTTAGAGGAGCTCTGCAGATACACTTAGAGGAGCTCTGCACATACACTTTTTGCCGGCTTGGAATTATTCTTATTTTCATCCTACTTCTTCTTCTTCTTCTTCATCCTCATCCTCATCCTCTTCTTCTTCTTCTGAGGATGAGGATGAGGATGAAGAAGAAGAAGAAGAAGAAGTAGGATGAAAATAAGATTAATTCCAAGCCGGCAAAAAGTGTATGTGCAGAGCTCCTCTAAGTGTATCTGCAGAATAGAGGAACTCTGCACATACACTTTTTGCCGGCTTGCAATTATTCTTATTTTCATCCTACTTCTTCTTCTTCTTCGTCATCCTCTTCTTCTTCTTCTGAGGATGAGGATAAAGAAGAAGAAGAAGAAGAAGAAGTAGGATGAAAATAAGATTAATTCCAAACAGGCAAAAAGTGTATGTGCAGAGCTCCTCTAAGTGTATCTGCAGAATAGAGGAACTCTGCACATACACTTTTTGCCGGCTTGGAATTATTCTTATTTTCATCCTACTGCTTCTTCTTCTTCTTCATCCTCATCCTCATCCTCAGAAGAAGAGGATGAGGATGAGGATGAAGAAGAAGAAGAAGAAGAAGAAGAAGTAGGATGAAAAGAAGAATAATTCCAAGCCGGCAAAAAGTGTATGTGCAGAGTTCCTCTATTTCTGACAGTTCTCTCACAGCTTCTTCACATGTACAGCGGTTGAAACATCTGTATCCTAAATGGAAACTAATAGATACAAATTGTATCTATTAGTTTCCATTTAGGATACAGATGTTTCAACCGCTGTACATGTGAAGAAGCTGTGAGAGAACTGTCAGAAATAGAGGAACTCTGCACATACACTTTTTGCCGGCTTGGAATTATTCTTCTTTTCATCCTACTTCTTCTTCTTCTTCTTCATCCTCATCCTCATCCTCTTCTTCTGAGGATGAAGATGAAGAAGAAGAAGAAGTAGGATGAAAAGAAGAATAATTCCAAGCCGGCAAAAAGTGTATGTGCAGAGTTCCTCTATTTCTGACAGTTCTCTCACAGCTTCTTCACATGAACAGTGGTTGAAACATCTGTATCCTAAATGTAAACTAATAGATACAATGTTTCAACCGCTAAACATGTGTTCCTTCTGTCAGAGAACTGTCAGAAATAGCGGAGCTCACTGCAGGGACACTTTTGCCGGCTGATCGGGAAATGTTCGATTCGCGCACCCGAAGTAGGCAAAATTTCGGTTTCGCCGCGAATCGAATATTTCCTGAAATTCGACTCGAATTCCGGTTCGCCTGGTTCGATTCGCTCATCTCTATTTATGACCTCTCATGAAAGTGAGAAAGCATAAGTAGTCAGATAATGCAGCAGGTTTTAGGGGGAAAAAAGGTTAATAAAATAAAAATATTTAGCAAGCACAAGATTTATATATATATATATATATATATATATATATATATATATATATATACATTAAAAGTATTGGCACAGATGACTAGATGATTATGTTGTTAGGTAAAAGCTGAATTAAGCTATTACTGTAAGAAGTATGAAGTTTATTAATTAATTACAATGTAACAGGTCTTCCCTTTTTTTCTTACGTATAATGCCAGCTTGCAGGAGAATTAAGCCACAACCTTGCCATGCATTTTATGGATCCTGGCCTTCTAGTAGAAATGTTAAAAAGCCCTGAGTGGGTAGAGTTCTTGACCCATTACGCCAGTCGATATTGTCCAATCACCTCATGCCATTTCTCTTGGTGGGTTGGACTAGCATCTGATGAGATCATCTTTGTGATCCCGCTGCAGCCATCTTGCATTCTGGAATATGAGTTGTTTATATGATGTGAAGTGAATGATTGTCATCTTTTCATTGTAAGTGTATTTACCACATTAAATTGGTGTTTTAATCTGGATTACACTATGGAGAGCCTGTCCTTTTCTTTTTCATGATACTATGTCTAACTATGTATATATGCACAGTGATCTGATATAACACAGCAGTACCATCATTTGACATGTGGCTTTGAGGAAAGCTGGATATCTTGGATTGATACACAAGTGCTGGTTGACCACTCTTAATTGGGGGTCATATGATTATGGTAAGACTCCCTTTGTTGTACACCGAGGTACTGTGTGAATCATCATTAAGAAGTTTGGTGGTGTTTGATATCCACATCTAGCATTTCTCTTGTAATCGAAGAACCACTGAATTCACAGTTTTTGGCTTCACATTTTGCTTTCTTTATTTTTTTCAATTTGTGGTGACACATAAGAGTTTGATATATTTGCATTCAACTATTGTATTGCACACACATTTTAATTTATCTTATTGCTGCACTATTGATTTGTGATGTTTATTACACTGTGTCAGTTCCCCATATTGGCACTGTATACCTAAGTATTTAACCATTTACCAAAGTAGCCTGGAATCACTTTGAGGAAGTTGACCAGCTTGAACATGCATTGCTATATATGAAAACCAAGAATCCCAATTTTATGCAAATGTTTACTAGAAGTATATACGGTGTACAGTTTGTAGGATGAAAACTGGAAATTTTGTGTCTCCACACTGAGTATTCCAGTATGCTTAAAAGGCACTGCAGGGAGCAAGCAGAGATCACAACATGGACTGATCTGTTATTATCACCTGTACTAGGTAGGAAGTAATATTACCTCTGGTTAGCTGTGCTGTTTTATGCTGCTCTTCCCGAACCAGTTTCATTAACTTCAAGTTACATTCACTGACAACTTTGTGATCTAGCCTAGGAAGAGGGTAATCTTTACCTAGAAGTAGCAAACACATTTATTATTAAGAGAACAGCAATTAAAAGGAACTGGACAGGACATAAAATATAGAAGCTGCCAATGATGCTCCATTTTGTAAACCATAAGCAAGAGGGCTGACCTTGTTATCCTTGCTTCGGTACTTCTTGAGATATTGAGGTTGATTAAGGCCCTTAAGGCAAATATGCTGTTCTATTTGCAAGGGAAACCGCACTTTCCAAGGGAATTTGTCCCATAGCTTAGTGAATGTGGTGATTTTTCACTTTGCAAAGAATACTAATTTTGTTTTGCAAAAAACAACTAAACCCCCCCCCCCCCCCCCCAAAAAAAAAACAGCATTCTTGTTTCCACAACTGGATGATGGAAGTCAGCAGAGTTTCACCTCAATCACTAAGCTCTGGGGGAGATTCCCTTGCAAAGTGCAACTTCACTTGCAAAGTGAACAGCATTTGCCTTTAGTAAATCAACCCCATTGACTTGGTATTTGCATGTGCATTACAAGGGTTAGGACGGCCAAATATGTTTTTGGGATCAGTGGTCCATTAAATAGTGAAGGAAGGAAGGAATGGAAGTCGTTTGCAATGGCATTTCCTATATTTTTACAGTAATATATCCTTTTGAAAGGGAAGGAATTACTTTGGAAACTCCCTATTTGCTTGAGCTATGCAGTAACATGGAGTGGCTCTTCCCTCTTTCATCTGCTTTTATAATCCAGATTAAACAGATAGAATGATTATCTAAGAGCACTATTATCATACCACCACATATCTATCCCAAGCAAATACATTGAGAAAGCCTCATTAAACCAAGTTAAAAATAAAAAAGTGACTATAAATAATATTTGATAGGCTAAACAAAGCTTTGGATAGTATAGTTACCCCTGGAGTATAAAGGCAGAGAGTCACCATTCTCAGTATTGAATCTGAGGAGCGAGCCTACATTTTTGTATAACTGTCTAAGCTGTAATTTTATTCACCTCAGTTCACCTAAGCTTTTTTCAAACTAGCCCTCAATTACTATTAAGGTGGAGTTCCAGTCAGTTTTGTATTTATTAAAATTCAGCAGCAACAAAAACTGTAGCTGCTAACTTTTAACAGCTTTCCCACCGACCTATAGCAGAAATACTGCTACAGGGCAGCAGGGATGTGCAAAATCATATATATATATATATATATATATATATATATATATATATATATATATATACATACATATATATATATGTGTGTGTGTGTGTGATTTTGTATCTCCAGGTAGGGGGTGAGCTGCTATTTGTGGCCTCGGCTGTCAATCACCAGGTCCCGGCTGGTGATAACTCACTGGCACCCGGTGATCACTGAGTATTACTGATGGGGGGAGAGAGCGGTATGTAAACAATACAGGTCTCTCCCCTGTGAGCTCCAGCACACTGCTTTGTATGGCTCTGCATAGCAGAGCCATACAAAGCAGTGTGCTTACAGTTGAAAGCACAAACATAGCTTACTGTGAAACAGCACACAGTTAACCCCCACATATTAACCCCTTCCTGCCCAGTGCCATTAGTACAGTGTCAGTGCTTTTTATTAGCACCAATCACTGTATTGGTGTCACTGGGGATGTCAGTGACACCTAGTCAGTTCCCCCCAGTGTCAGAAAACCCGCTGCAGTCCACCAGTCCCGCTATAAGTTGCTGATCGCCGCCATTACTAGCAAAAAAAAAAAAATCCAGTATCTATACCGCCATTTGTAATCGCTATAACTTTCATGTAAACCAATTAATTTACTGTTTTGGGATTTTTTTTTAGCAAAGACATGTAGCAGAATACATTTTGGCCTAAATTTATGATGAAATTAGATTTTTTTATTTTTTACTGGACATGTTTAATAGCAAAAAGTCAAAAATATTGCTTTTTTTCTCAAAATTGTCAGTCTTTTTTTATAGCGAAAAAAATGAAATCCGCACAGGTGATCAAATACCACCCAATGAAAGCTCTATTTGTGGGAAAAAAAGGACGTAAATTTAATTTGGGTGTAGCGTTGCATGACCGCGCAAATGTCAGTTATATACACATAGTGCTGTAATGCAAAAAATGGCCTAGTCAGTAAGGGGGGGTAAATTCTCTGGAGGGCAAGTGGTTAATAAACACACACTTACCTGTCCCAGGGTCCAGTGATGTGCTCACCCATGCCGTCCCTTCTCTCCTCGGCGCCGGCATCACAACTGTGGGCACTAGCCTGTGACGGCTTGCGGATTCACAGCCAGGTGCCCACTGCACATTCGGATTGGTCCGACAGTCTTTTGGGAGCTGTGAAGGTTCCCAGGAGATTGTGGTAGGAAGGAGGGGGCCAAGCTTCTGGCTCACTGCGCCACGGCGAACTGAGCTGGAAGTGTGAGCGGGTAACTGAAAAACCAGATACCGGCTCCCCCCTCTCCCCTAAAAGGTGACAAATATTGCAGTGGGGGGGGGGGGGAGGGCAAACAAGCGGTGCTTCCACTTTTGAGTGGAACTCAGCTTTAACAAGGTTTGTTTCTCTGCATGTGTCACATGCCCAGTGTTTACTTATTATTTATAAGGTGGTTCTTTACAACAGTTACAAAGTAGCAATATATGTGTGTTACTGTTTTGACTATTTGAAACATACTTAAAAAGTATTTCAAATTAAATAAAAGCCTTTGACAGGTTAGTTTGCTCTCTCCCCCGGCAGATTCCTTCCTGTTTGGGAGACATATCTGCAAAGGAGAAAAAAAGATGCTTCAAAAAGGAAGGGTGAAATCCCACAAACAGGTGTCCACATTAGAAAATTACCCCTCAACCACCTGTGATTGTGACAACTGTAAAATTTTGGATCTTCCAT
Source organism: Staurois parvus (assembly GCF_062004578.1). NCBI lineage: Eukaryota > Metazoa > Chordata > Amphibia > Anura > Ranidae > Staurois > Staurois parvus. Next base: position 756,401 of record NW_028317852.1, on the reverse strand, counting down.
TACTTTCTGTTCAAGTGACCTTGGTCACCACGACCATGAGAGAGGATAAATCTCCTTGGCTGGGACACAGACAGCCATGCACCACATGACGGGTTCAAACACTTCCCACTATCCATAACCTAAAGAAGGTTTTGGTTACAGATACATATTAATGTATTAGGAATTTAATATTATTTAACAGTTATTTCAAATCATAATTTTATGTGCAAGTCTCTGAGTGTACAGTATTTAAAACAAATGTCACTAAATCTACCGCAGACATAAGCCATAGCTTATAGTACCAGGCACTGGTACAGCAGTAAGTGGCAGTGATAATTTCACATCAGTGTAAAGCTGCCCACAGACCTATCTGCAGGCACAATTGGGGAGCAGGTCTGTGACCAAAGCTTTCTACTTAGCTGAACATTCCACTTTCTATCAATAGAGAAGAAAACGAGGAGTGGATGGGTTCTGACAAATGCTGGAATCGGATGCAGCTGGCTCCACTTGTCTTAGGTTAATACTAGTGATCCGGGAAAATGTTGGATATTATATTTTGTGATAAGAGCTGTACCAATTCTCAGAAAGAAAGAGGACAGGTCTAAGATCAGCCATAAGCTATAATGTGCTGGGTCAAACACAAATTAAAGGACAGGGCCTTAATTAGGGTGAGTGATTTTCATTCTGAAAATCCTAGTTGCCTGTTTTTTTTTTTTAATGATAAGTCTCTTGCTTCAATACTTTGAGTCACTGACCTGAAACACATATGCAGATAGGACCTTGAAACGTTTTCCTGTCCAACCTCACCTGCATACTTTTTTTATGTCAGGGACTCCCGAAAGTACTTATCCAATAGCCAGAGGGTATGCATAACAGACAGCCAACTTAAATTTTCAGACATAGCTTTCATATTTCTCTTAGGACAGGTAAAGATATCTAAAACTCACACTTTGTTCTAATCTTGAAATTAAATAGAAAGGGTTCATCTGTGTCACATTGAAAAGATTTTCCAGTACTTCCTGTCCTGCAGACAAAACAGGAGGTATGAGGAAATCTCTCCAAAGTAAGGGAAATTCTCTTAAACAGTGGTCACCATAGCAAATACCCCCACTGGAAGACTGCTCCTCAATTCCTGTTCAGGTGACAATTCAAAATGTTAGATTTTCACCCAATTTCACTGCAACATGAACACAAAGGGGCAGTTTTGACAATTACGGTCTAGTAAAGTTTAAACTTTTTCCAGTTTTGTTTTTAAATTCACATCCTTCATCTTCTGCCTGAGGCCCATCCTCTTAGTGTTAATTTTCCCACAAATGTCAGCTAGAACAATTCTAATATGATGACATCAGCAGCTGGCAAAGGATGTCAAGAGGAAAATAAAAAGGCTCCAGGACAGGTAAATCCAACAGATATTTCCCAAATGAAGATATACAGAAATCCGGCTTATATTAATAATAGCCCCGCAGGATCTGTTTGTGCCCTTAGACAGATCTTAAGAAGCATTGTCTTCTTTTTTTGCTGCTGACCTGGCACATTTCCAGCCTTACATAACATCATGACTGAATTTTAATGTACCAAAAATAAAGATAACATCACATCTCTCAACTCACACATTTCTTGGCTAACTTTGCAGTTATCAAGGTAACCCGGAGGTGGTTAATTAATAGCATTAGCATTTATCTTCTGTCTGAGTTAATTAGTGGTTTGATGCAGCCTTCAATAAACGTAACTTTCTTCATATGGAATAGTGTAACTTAAAGTGAAAAGTTTTATCAGATCAGTGGGCAATGAAAAGGTTTGTAAATCCTAATTTTGACAGCAACCTTCTACATAGATCTTACTATGTATCTTGTTCCATTATGCCAGTAGAAAGGTTTAAAATGGAAATTGAATTGAAATTAAAGAGAGAATTAAAAGCAAAGACTATAGTTAAGTGTTTAATAGTTTAAAGTTTTACTTGCCTATAGATTTATGACCCAGACCTTTAGCATAAATAGAGTGACAACATTTTGCAGAGTCTACAAAACCACAGTGCTCCTCACCACCCATAATTTCCCACGGTGCCCCTAACCTCCCACATTGCCACCCAGCCTGCTGTAGAGCCTATAGCCTCCATAGTACCCTCAACCTTCAACAGTGCTCCACAAAGCCTCCCAAAATCCAATAGTGCCTCCTAGACCCTGCAGTTCCTTCCAGTCTCTGTCAGTGCCCCTGCAAAGCACCCAGCCTCCTAGAGAGACCCTAACCCCCTCCAGAAACTTCATCTCCAACAGGACCCCCAAGTCTGCTGCAAAGTGCCCTAAGTACTTCCAGAATCCCCATCACCCATAGTCAAACCCAGCCCCATCCAGAACTCTCCAGCATTTCAATACATATTTTGGATTTAAATTTTTTTATTGTGTGAGTATAAGCTTTTTGCTGTGGAGAGGAATGTTTTGGAAGAATTTACTGGGCCCAAGTCTTGAAAACTTAGGAATCACTGATTTAGACTAGTGTGTGTGTTGCCACAGATGGAGTAGAGTGGTCTACACATCATTATCATTAAAAACATAAGAGTGAAAAAGTAGAGTGAAGACATACATAACAGGATAAATATACTCAATGGAGAGGGAAATAAAAGGGAATCTAAAGGTTGCTTTCACACTGATCCATGGCAAAAACGCATATGCATTTTTACCACGTTTGTGGTGTGTTTTTTTTACAGGACATGTGACTCAAGCACCGCACTAAAAATGCATCGATAAAAAAAAAACAAGGACACCGCTTTAAATCTGAAGCCAGAATGTTATGAGAGTAGGGGAGGCTTATACTGCTATCAGTTTTGTTGGTCATCTGTGTCTTTCCTGTAGATCCAGCGAGAGAATATTTTTCCAGTGTGAGGGAAATCCTCCCTTAAGTCAGCCATAGATGGTTCAAAGCTCAGCTGGTTCAGCAGGGACCAGTCAAGATTTGATCCAGGTAGAGGAAGGCTGATTGTACCCAAGTCAATCCATCGATTGACTTAGGTACAACTAGCATGCCAGATTTCTAGCATGCGATTATTGCCAGCGGCTATAGCTGCTAGAAATATTCACTGTGTTCTCCTGGCAGGTAGTGCTTCCCCACACCTCTCTGCCGGGAGAACACAATAGCTCCACAAAAGGGCTGTGGTTGAGGGAAGGAAAATCGCATCATCTATGGCCTGCCTTAGACAGTTGTTATGTCCATTGGACGATTTCCACTCTACTACTGTTCTGGTGGCAACTCAGAATTTTAGATAGCCTCACTTTCATTCCCAGGGACACTTGTGATCAGGACAATTACCTTTAGTCATACTTCAGGTGATTATTTTTACAGCATGATAAGTGGACATGGTCATACTGTAGGTGGTGTGCCACATCTGTGACTTGGTTTAATGAGGTCTGCTGATCCTAGAACTGTTAAATTCCCTGTCCTGAAGGCATTCAATCTTGAGAGAAATATGCAGGCACCAACTGCTAACCTCTTTTTGAAAATACTTTCATGCTGATCCCATGGCTTTAGCGGCTTTTAGTCTATGGCTTCAGTACTTGCTCAGTCACTGAACTGGAACATGTATGTGTTAAGTGTAGTCCTGACCTAAATACTTTTTCTGCACCCTTTACTTTGATCCAAATGTTCATGTCATGGGATATTAGCCAGGCAACCATTATTTTCAGATCAACACCAACAATGTCTGCATATTTTTTTAAAATATTTTTTCTTTAAATAAACTGCCATTCAGAATCAAAACTGCACCCAGAATATGAGTGTTGTGGTAAGAAAGTCAGAATCTAGCAAACCCATTGCGTACATAAGCCTCATCTATTACAAAAAGCAACATTTTTATAACTGATACTTCAAGAATCTGAAAACAAACTGTTTACATTTCCATCTTACTCCTTTCTTTATGCTATGAAAATGTATCTTAACCAAAGAACACAAATGCAATATTTTGTAGCTTTCCAGTCCTTTGATGTGATGACTGCATTAGTTGTCTTTTTGCCCCTTTGCTTTCACCTGGTGATCCTGCCAGTAACATACTTCCTTTCCTAGGGTGACAGCACTCACTTGCTGTGCTCTATTGAGAAGCAGTGTTGTGACCCTAGGACAGGACAACTGAGTACCTTCCATTCTCCCTCAAACAGATATAATGAAACAAGTATATTTAACCGACCAAAAGGGCCCAAATAGGAGAAGTTTATGGTAGAGGTTTACACTGCCCCTTCCACTTAGCATATAAGCTATTTCTACAGAACATCTTCCGTTATGAGAGTCTGCAGTGATGTTTATTTATTTCCTTGCAAGAAGGAAAGGATTTTTTTTTTTTTACAAAAATGGAGATACACTTTAAAATTAGGGCACTGCTAATAATTTTCCCAGTATATCACTGAAAGGCATAAAGAGTATTTTCTATTTCCTTCTCCACTGTCCTCACTGGTTGGGTCAGGTCATTCAGGAGTTACAAATACATTACATTTTCCACTATCAGGACTTAAAAGAAATAAATACCCTGAACGCCAAGCTTCAAGCATTTGAAGTTTCTGTGCCTGGCAGTAGACATATTTTTTTTTTTTACCAATGATGCAGCGAGCTTGCTTCTGAATATCATCAGGTGCTATCCATGGTTCACAGATGTATTTTGCAGGGAAGTCTTTTAATATAGGCAAGTATTTTCTAAATGCAGACACATCGACAACAGTCAGAAAATCCATACTTTTACTGACAATTTGATTAAAATCAAACAAAATCTGTATTTAAAGTGGAACACCAGTGTGCTTTTAATAATCCAGCCATGAAAGATTAACAGAGCTATCAAAGTACTCAAGATCACATTGAGATTTTTACATTTTCTCTATGAATAAAAGGAAAAAAAGACCCTTTACCATGGATGTCCCACAATGGACTATTCAGTGGCTCATGGATTAAAGCAGAACTAAAGTCCATTGCGAAACCCCAGGACATTTAATATACTATGCTACAATGCACAACATTTTTTCTTTTTTTTTTTTTCCAAAAACAATTTTACTGAGAAATAAAGCAGAATGGTAACATATACAGGTTACATTCGGATCGTGTATACAACTCAGTAAATGCCCGTATCCCTGACGGGGTATACATCTGAAACACATATAATGTCATCAATTAACATTGGTTTAGTTAAGAAGACCTAAACAAAAAAAAACAGAAGAGAACATGTTCCAAGCAAAAATCGACATAGAATAAAGTGAACAGAGCAGTTGGGTACAGACATCAGCCAAACCTCATATGAGCCCCTTTAAATGACGAATGTGATGTAATAAAAAGTGGGAGGATGGTGGCATTTTTTCAAACTATGGCAAACCTACCTCACCACTCTGTCACTATTTACTAAAGCTGGTTTGCTCGTTCACTTCTGCATGGAAACCAATCAGCTTCCAGGTTTTACTGCTAAAGCTTAGTTGAACAAGCTGAGGTTAGAAGCTGATTGGCTACCATGCACAGGTGCACCAGATTCTGAGTGAACCAGCTTTAATATATCTAACCCACAGATTATTATAAATCCGGGTGCAAAGTAGAAACCTCTAGCCAGTGCTTGGTAACTTACTACCTCCTCTGTAGTTTTATACCTGCTCTGAGTGAGCAGTCATATGCCTGTGCTCTGATCCAGCACTGAATTCTTTTTCTACGTGGCGCGCTGGTGATGGCTGCGGGAAATTGTGGCGCACAGAAGGGTTTGTGACACAGCTTTACACAAAATCAACTAGACTCTAATAAATAATGTTCATAAGAAGTCCAGAAATAGTCCATCAATGCTAATGAGAACCGGTGGCAGCCACCCTCAGAGTTGGCCAGCTCTGTGTGTGAAGATAAATAAGGGAGAAAAGAAAGCACCACCTAAGTGCAGTATTAAAATAAATAATTTATTCACAAGCAGTTAAAAATCAAGATGCCATAAAAAGTCTTGCTCATCATGTACAAGAAGCTCATACCTGTCCTGTGGACTCCAATAGCTATATGTGAAAAGGTTGGAGCATGTATGCACTGCACCAGGAAGATCTTCAAAGCCAGCGTGGAGTGCAAGCATGGGGATATGGGACCAGTGCCGTCTTTAAGGAGGGACAAAAGGGGCAGCTGCCCTGGGCCCAGTCATTGTTGTGGAGCCAAAGCAGCTGTCCCATACTTGTCAACTGTACTAGTTTACATTCCCTTGTCCCTGGAAGTCTTTATCCCAGGCTGTGCCTGATATCTCAGTGTGAAGTACTGTCACTTTTGCTGCCCAGCTCTGTCCTATTGCCATGTACAGATGACTCATGAGTGCAGACCATGTCAGCACCCACATGTAAATAATGATGGCATTCATATGTAAATAGTGGTGGTAATGTGGCATTCACATGTAACTAGAGACAACAGTGTGGCATTCATATGTAAATAGTGACTGCAATGTGGCATTCATAGGTAAATAGTGGTGGAAATGTAGCATTCATATCTATATTATGCTCCCCCTGTTCCAGCCATCAACACCTCTGCTGGTGGTCAGCATAAATTCCCTCTTAAATTGGTGGGTCCCCTAACATTCTCAGTCCATGGTGTACAGGCAGTGAGGAGATTATGTGCTGTAACCTTCAGCAACCAATCAGTGAGATGTAATTAAATGCTGTAACCTCTAGCAACCAGTGAGTGGTAAGGATGTGCAGTAACCTATAGCAACCAATGGGTTAACAGTAATGATGTGCAGTAACCTCTAGCAACCAATCAGTGAAAGGTAAGGATGAACATAAATCAATCAATTGCAATTGCTGCCTAATCTGCTGCAGTAAACTGATTTGCTGCCTTTTATTATATGTCTCAAAGCAAGCGGAGAGCGGAATTTCATGGGGGGCCAAGAAAATGTTTGCCCAGGGTCCAATCAATATTAAAGATAGCCCTGGATGGGACGTCACCAGAGGGAGGGGCTGGAATGACAACAGGCTATGCGCTCAGGGCTGTATGAAAAAATAACACAGAGGGGCGCCAGACTAAGTGCAGTACAAGACAGTTCCATTTATTAAAATAAAGCAAATTGGAGACTCACTATAGAGCAGGTGAAAATGAGCATGTAAAACCATTTGGAAGGTCCCCAGGGTGATCCGGCTGATGGTATGCTTTGTCCAAGTCCAAACTGGAGCAGCGGCAAGCTTCCAAACGCCGCTGGAACCAGCATGGAACGCAAAAATGGTGTAGCACTGGAAGTGATTACACCAAGGAGACACAACTCCGTAAAAGGGGCGGTAATGCGTTTCGAAGCTTCCGCTTCTTCGTCAGACCTGATTGGCTAAGCAGGGAGGACGGATGTATAAGGGCTCTCATGAAGCGACAGAGCTGAAGGACCACCTCACAGTCTAAAGGGAAACTCTAACGTTGGCATCCATGTTTACATCCTTATATACAATGATTATAAGACTCTCTAATAGGAATTATATAATTTTAAAACCATGAAATTACTTAAAACATCAAGGACATCAGTATTAAAAAAAAGTCATAATAAACATGAACATTTATATCGACACACGCCTAAGTAAAAGACATGATATTAAACGGCTCTATATCAGTGTATGTATATACAGTATATATATAGGTGAAACTCAAAAAATTAGAATATCGTGCAAAAGTTCATTTATTTCAGTAATGCAACTTAAAAGGTGAAACTAATATACAGTATGAGATAGACTCATTACATGCAAAACTAGATAGTTCAAGCCGTGATTTCTCGTATTTGTGATGATTATGGCTTACAGCTCATGAAAACCCCAAATCCACAATCTCAGAAAATTGGAATATTGTGAAAAGGTGCAATATTCTAGGCTCAAAGTGTCCCACTCTAATCAGCTAATTAAGCCATAACACCTGCAAAGGGTTTCTGAGCCTTTAAATGGTCTCTCACTCTGTTTCAGTAGGAATCACAATCATGGGAAAGACTGCTGACCTGACAGTTGTGCAGAAAACCATCACTGACACCCTCCATAAGGAGGGAAAGCCTCAAAAGGTAATTGCAAAAGAAGTTGGATGTTCCCAAAGTGCTGTATCAAAGCACATTAATAGAAAGTTATGTGGAAGGGAAAAGTGTGGAAGAAAAAGGTGCACAAGCAGCAGGGATGACCGCAGCCTAGAGAGGATTGTCAGGAAAAGGCCATTCAAAAGTGTTGGGGACTTTCACAAGGAGTGGACTGAAGCTGGAGTCAGTGCATCAAGAGCTACCACACACAGACGGATCCTGGACATGGGCTTCAAATGTCGTATTCCTCTTGTCAAGCCGCTCCTGAACAACAAACAACGTCAGAAGCATCTTACCTGGGCTAAAGAAAAACAGACCTGGTCTGTTGCTCAGTGGTCCAAAGTCGTCTTTTCTGATGAGAGCAACTTTTGCATCTCATTTAGAAACCAAGGACCCAGAGTATGGAGGAAGAATGGAGAGGTACACACTGCAAGATGCTTGAAGTCCAGTGTGAAGTTTCCACAGTCTGTGTTGATTTTGGGGAGCCATGTCATCTGCTGGTGTTGGTCCACTGTGCTTCATTAAGTCCAGGGTCAACACAGCCGTCTACCAGGAGATTTTGGAGCACTTCATGCTTCCTTCCACAGACAAGCTTTATGGGGATGCTGACTTCATTTTCCGGCAGGACTTGGCACCTGCCCACACTGCCAAAAGCACCAAAACCTGGTTCAATGACCGTGGGATTACTGTGCTTGATTGGCCAGCAAACTCGCTTGAGCTGAACCCCATAGAGAATCTATGGGGCATTGCCAAGAGAAAGATGAGAGACATGAGACCGAACAATGCAGAAGAGCTGAAGGCCACTATTGAAGCATCCTGGTCTTCCATAACACCTCAGCAGTGCCACAGGCTGATAGCTTCCATGCCACGCCGCATTGAGGCAGTAATTGCTGCAAAAGGAGCCCAAACCAAGTACTGAGTACATATGCATGCTTATACTTTTCAGAGGTCCGATATTGTTCTATGTACAATCCTTGTTTTATTGATTGCATGTAATATTCTAATTTTCTGAGATTGTGGATTTGGGGTTTTCATGAGCTGTAAGCCATAATCATCACAATTATGACAAATCACGGCTTGAACTATCTTGCTTTGCATGTAATTAGTCTGTCTCATATATTAGTTTCACCTTTTAAGTCGCATTGCTGAAATAAATGAACTTTTGCACGATATTCTAATTTTTCGAGTTTCACCTGTGTATATATACACACACACACACACATACATATATACACACACATATATACACACACACACACACACACACACCTTATACCAATACTATCTGCGGGTTACTTACCACCCCAGATGGAATAGTGGTGGAAAAAGTTTTTTTCATAAAGCTAAGACAGTATTAAAATATATTAAGATTGCTTAGCCAATCAGTTCTGACGAAGAAGCGGAAGCTTTGAAACGTGTTAAAGCCTCTTGATGTCTCACTTCCTGGTTCCAGCAGCGTTCAGCAGCTTTCCGCTGCTCCTGTTTGGACTTGGACAAAGCATACCATCAGCTGGATCACCCTGGGGACCTCCCAAATGGTTTTACATGCCCATTTTCACCTGCTCTATAGTGAGTTTCCAATTTGCTTTATTTTAATAAATGGAGTGGTCTCATACTGCACTTAGTCTGGCTCCCCTCTGTGTTCTTTTTTCATACAGCTAACAAAGCTTTAGCCTCATTTTGGAGGGTGCTGCCACTGGTGCCTACATACAGTTCACATCATGAACATTTGATGGACTTATTATGTTTTGTATATATTTATGGTTGCAGATTTGTATGGTTCTTGGCAATATTTGCTTCTCTAGTGCCCATCTCGCTCCTTTTCCTTTCCTATATGTGCTCAGGGCTCATGCTTCTTCTACTGGCCTAGCTAGGAGCTAGAGGGGATCTTCAGCCTAGAAATAAAAAAAAGTACAGTAGCTTCTGACTTTTAATAATAGGACACTTGCCAGTCCAGGAATCCAGCACTGTCCTCATCCGAGCCAGCTCTTTGTCCATCTTTGGGTCCAGGCAGTGGCATGTTTACCTAGGGAAGCCAGCTGTGACTGGTTGCGGCTTCACAGCTGGCTTCCCACTGTACATGCGCAAGCCTGGCTATGCTTTGTGAATTGTCCCACAGCATTCTAGAACATGTGATGTGTCCCAGAGGGCTGCAAGGAAAGGAAGGGGGCTGAACTTCCGTTTGGATCTCTGGGGCGATCCAACTGGAAGTGGGAGTGGATACCTGTCAAATCCATGGGGGGGGGGAGGAGGCAAACAAGCAGAACTTACCCTTTGGGCAAAATTCTGCATTAACTCTCAATAACACTTCGAAAATGGGCACACACCACAGTGGTACCATGCTGATCCATGTGGTGTTTTCAATAAAGGGTCAGGCACTTTCCACCCCCACCCCCCGTGCTTCTCGTAGGTACAGCAGCACCTTTAAATGCATAGGCTGCTGTGCACGTGACATGAATGCATAAACACATTTGCAGTTATGTGAACCTAGACTTAATGTAAAATATACAAATACTGCAGAGAATGTGAAAATAACCAGAACAGAAGCAGAGATCTGATCTAACTCACCAGGAAATATGAAATACTCGGGGGGGGGGGGAATTCCCCCCACCTGTATCAGTGGTAGGTGGAGTGACACTTTAATAGAAGAATGTGCATCATGCACTGTTCATGTATCAGTATACAGGGACTCTCCATACACTCATAATGATGGAAGGATCGTCATCTATACAGAATCAGATGATGGCTGTGCACATGCAGCCTCAGAGCCCAGCGCTCAGATCAGCAGAAATGAGCGCCTTCCTGGGTCCCTTCAGCTTCATTCCCTCTACAGACTTTGGACAGCACTAGGCTGTAGCAACCATGACAAAAGGATCTGCAGCCAGTCACCACTGAGTATAGTCTATGAAACCTGACAGGTAGGGTAAGTCCAAGTCCGCCAAGTCCAGCTTTAAAGTGTTAGTTCTCTTAGGTGGCACTTCCTTTTATCTTCACGCTCAGGCACTGCTTCCATCAGACCCACCACCCAAACACTCTGCTGCTTGCCCACAGCAGGGCTAAATGTAAAAAATAAAATACCTGCCGGCAGGGGTGGACTGACAACTCATGGGGCCCTCGGGCAATAGGGGATCATGGGGCCCCTATGCCCTTGCACAAACTCAAAAAAGCCTATGAAAAAGGTACCAAGGGCATCTCATGGGGCCCCCTACTGACCCCGGGCCCTCGGGCAGTGCCCGAGTTTCCAAATGGTCAGTCCGCCCCTGCCTGCCGGGCACCTGGACCTGCATGTCCCGGGCTTCAGGCGATTTGATTTGCACATTCCTGAAAACCCTTGAAACTCAACCAGAGTTGGCTCTGTAATTTAGGATGGGTACACAAGGGCCGAATATTGGCTGAAATGATTCAGTACAGTAGAAATCGGCTGGCTTTTGGCCCTTGTGTACAGATGTCTGCCCAACAGAAACCGCTCTCACTACAGAGCATGCTAGAAAACCAGCATCTGACTGGCATCCGGTCATTACTCCTACTGTCAGAACACAATAGCTCAGTGGAGGAGATTGCTACACTAACATCGCTTGTGTTAGTACAGTGATTTCTCAGGGTTTTTGTTTTCGTTCAGACTGCTGTGTTGACAAAAAAAAAACTTTAAGTGTGTGCCAAGCTTTTAAGAGATTGTAAACCCTTACATATGCCCAGTAAAGTGACTGACCTCAGATGGTACATAGAAATGAAACAATTCTCCATAAATTGCACCTGTTTATCTGAAGCCATCTCTTCCCTACAGCTGTTCAAAGTACAGCTGAAGTAACACTGTGTAAATCCCAGTGAGGAGTGCTGTGAGAGCTGATTGTAGGGAAAGGACACATCCCCCCCTCCACACAACACACAGGGACAGAGCGGAGGCTGTCAATCACAGGCTGTGTGCTGGAGATCCCTCCCCATCAACTTTTTTTACTTGGTGTCAGGAAAACTTGTCAGAAGTGACTCCTGCAGATAGCAGAGGAATGAGACAGCAGACAGAAATGACACTTAGTGGTCTGGATTGGGACATGTACACACTACAAAGGAATATGTTGCCTTTATATTTCTTCTCAGAGGTTTACAACCACTTTAAGGTGGAACTAAACTCTTTAATTTAACCATTTCCCAAAACAGTTACAAGGCATGAAGTGAGTGATAGCTGTCACAGTTGCTTGTGATCCCAACTAATTACAAGTGCAGCACCATGATAACTGCAGATCAGAGGTTAAGATGGCAGCTTCCATGGCTATAAAACAATATGAGGGTTTAGTTCTGCTTTAAGATGAAATTCTACCAACTGGGACTCACATTTACTAGAGTAGCAGCCTAAAACATATATAAGGAATATCTGAGATGGATTCTTGATAGCATCTTCCCAGAGGAGTTTTTTTTTAAACAGAACTTGAGAACATTCCAGACGGTTTACTGTATAAAATTAAGGCTACAAAAGCCAGAAACATATTTTTATACAAAAATCTGTAAGATCCTCTATAACATTTTTGTCAGGGATCTCCTCGATCCCCGCCGCGTTGGGCCCGGCGCAGGCGCACTGCTCCACCCAGTACACGGGCACTAGGTCCGGGCCGGCTGCGGCGTTCGAGTTCGCGCATGCGCAGTAGAAGCCGCGGCCGCCCGCTGGGCACCAATGGCAGCGCAGGGCGGGATATTTAAAGGTCCCTGAGCTGTCATTTCGTTGCCTTCTGGTCTTACCTGCTTCCTGTGTTCCTGTACCTGTGCCTAGTAAGTTATTGACCCGGATTACTCTTGACCTTGCTGATTTCTCCTGCCCAGACCCTTGCTTGCCTGACCTCTCTCCCTGGATGCCCCTTATTAGATCTGACCTCCTGTTGCTGACCTGGCGTGTGACCCGACGATTCTCTGCCTGCTCCCTTGTACCTTACCGTCCTCTACATTACCGACTCGGCCTGTCTGACTACGCACTTGCTCAGCCATCCATCCATCCATCCCATCGGGGTCACCCGACCTCCTCACATCTGGCTCTCCCTGGTTGGAACCCCTGGCGAACACCACTACCACTGACAGGTGTGCTCAGTAGAGGCGACCTGGTCTCGGGGTACTACAAGTCCATCCCCACCATCAGGGGCCCTGGTGAAAAAGTACCCTGGGGCTTAGACTCCGCACTCTGGGCACGCCTGACCAGTGGAGTGCTAGTGGTGCCGATCGGCGGTCCCTCACAGTACCAGAAGGCCATGACTGAGCCTCGAGGAGGACTCTCCCCGTTGGACAAGGTTTGCAGGCACCTGGCTACCCTGACGCAAGCTGTAAACACATTACAGGACAGATGTCTGCAGATCGAGAATCGGTTTCAGGCCTGCACCATATCTGTTCCTGTTTCACAGGCCCCGGCTCCTGTACCACCGGTCGCAGCAGCCCACGAGCCGGCCCCTGGGCCTCCCACATCACTCCCTATGGCGGAACCCCGAGTACCCTTACCCGAGCGCTTCCATGGGGATCGCACACGCTTTCGGTCATTCCGTGACTCCTGTCTGCTCTATTTTGAACTACAGCCACGGACCTTTTTGACAGAATCAGTGAAAGTGGGGTTTGTTGTCTCCCTGTTGCAGGGTGAACCCCAAGACTGGGCCCACCGACTAAGGGGAAACAATGACCCTCACCTGGTTACGGTCGACAGCTTCTTTAACGCTATGGCCATCCTATATGATGACCCACAACGGGCAGCCTCGGCCGAGGCCACACTATACGCACTCCGACAAGGTCGGCGGGTGGCTGAGGAATACGCCTCTGACTTTAGGCGCTGGATGGGTGACACTCGTTGGAACGAGTTCGCACTTTTGCACCAGTTTCGTATGGGCCTATCAGAGGCTCTGAAAGACGAGCTCGCCCGGGTGGAAGTGCCCGAGACATTAGAGGACTTGATTGCACTCACCATCAAAATTGACCGTAGACTACGGGAGCGCAGATTGGAGAGGTCTGGTCAGGGTCGCGGAAATCCCTGGGGGTCATTTCAGGGATCCAGTCAACATACTAGGCCAAGCATCCAGAACCTTTGAAGATGCTCCCGAACCCATGCAGCTAGGCCTGGCTCGGCTTAAACTATCGCCTGAGGAACGCCAGCGCAGACGCTCCCAGAATCTGTGCCTGTACTGCGGCGAAGCTGGTCACATGGTGCGTTCCTGCCCGCAGAAACTGAGTAAGTTCACCTCATCTTCATTATCTGTTGGCAATATGAATCCGTCCCAGTACTTAGTTGTTCCCCTCTCCTTTCAGCTTTCAGAAAGGACCGTGGAGGTGACGGCCATAGTTGATTCGGGGGCATGCAGCTGTTTTGTGGATATCAATTTTGCTCACCAGCAGGGTATTCCCCTCCGCCCAAAGGAGAAGGGGTTTCACATCTTTTTGGCTGATGGTTCCCGGATAAAGTCAGGAGTAGTTAACCAGGAGACCCCTTCCATTGTGACTTCCATTGCCGGTCAGCACCGGGAACTCCTCCGCCTGGATGCTATTGCATCACCCCTTTTCCCAGTCATTCTGGGGCTCCCTTGGTTGCGGGCCCATAACCCCCAGATTGACTGGGAGACTGGGGTTGTCTCGTTCCCTTCCCCATATTGTCGGGAACTGTGTCGAACTTCGGGCCCGGAGGTCCCCCAGGTCCTCCTGTGCTCTGAAGGGGATGACAGCCTAAAACAAGTGATTCCTGCAGCCTACCATAAGTTTCTTGATGTGTTCAGTGAACGGGGAGCAGATGCTCTACCCCCCACCGCCCATATGACTGTCCTATTGATCTGTTGCCCGGTTCTGAAATTCCGTTCGGGCGAATTTTTCCCCTTTCTGAGCTAGAATTAGGGGCCCTGAAGGACTATATTGAGGATAGCCTCCGAAAGGGATTCATCCATCCCTCCACTTCCCCAGCAGGTGCAGGGATCTTCTTTGTAGAAAAGAAGGACAAGACTTTGAGGCCATGCATTGACTATCGGGAGCTGAATAGGGTCACCATTAAAAATCGTTACTTATTACCACTGGTACCTGAATTATTCCAGAGCCTAAAAGCTGCAGTAGTGTTTACCAAGTTGGACTTAAGGGGAGCCTACAATTTGGTTCGCATAAGGGAGGGGGGTGAGTGGAAGACGGCCTTCCGCACCCGTTTCGGCCATTTTGAATACCTAGTCATGCCTTTCGGGTTGTGCAATGCGCCAGCCACCTTCCAGCACTTTGTAAACGACATCTTTAGGGACTTCCTGGACATCTTTGTCATCGTCTACTTAGACGACATTTTGATTTTTTCATCCTCCCTGGGGGAGCACAGGGTACATGTAACAAAGGTGTTGGGGCGGTTGCGGCAGCACGGGTTGTACGCTAAAGCAGAGAAATGCTGCTTTGAGCAGGCTAGCGTTACATTTCTGGGTCTGATTATCTCCACCACGGGGGTCGCGATGGACCCTCAGAAGGTCTCAGCGATCCTAGATTGGCCTGAACCCACGGACAGGAAAGGTGTCCAACGTTTTATTGGGTTCGCAAATTTCTACCGGAAGTTCATCAAGAACTTCTCGGGTCTGGTCTCCCCCATCACTCAGTTAACCAAGCTTGGGACGCGATTCAGATGGACGCCCGAGGCACAGGAAGCTTTTGAAGCACTAAAAAGGTTATTTACCTCGGCACCCATTCTGGGTCATCCCGACGCCTCCCTGCCCTACATCTTAGAAGTAGATGCATCTGAAAACGCGGTTGGCTCCATCCTTTCCCAGCGGAAGGGCGCCAAGGAATTACTTCACCCAGTAGCATTCTTTTCACGGAAACTTACCCCTGCGGAGAGGAACTATGACATTGGGGATCGCGAGCTACTGGCTATCAAAACCGCCTTAGAAGAATGGAGGTACCTGCTGGAAGGTGCCTCCCATCCCATCCTGATATTCACGGACCACAAGAACCTGGAATATCTAAGGACGGCCAAACGTCTACGCCCACGACAAGCAAGATGGGCATTGTTTTTCTCGAGGTTCCAGTTCCACATCACATACAGGCCCGGCTCGAAAAACACGAAGCCTGACGCGTTGTCGCGCATGTACGAGGACACCAAGGAGATTCCAGTGCCCGACACTATTCTTCCTGCAGGAAATTTCTTGGCCCTTCAGACAAACCTTCGCTCCGAGATCCTGAGAGCGTCCACAGCAGTGTCCACCCCCGATGGGGCCCCCCTCCAGAACAAGGAGGGACTCCTATGGAGGGAGGACCGGATTGTGGTGCCGGAGGATGCCCGAACCTTAGTCTTGGGACATTGCCATGACCATCCACTGGCAGGACATTTCGGGCCGGTCAAGACCCTGGAACTTCTCCGACGTTCCTTCTGGTGGCCGGACATGGCCAAGGATTGTAAGAACTACGTGGGCTCCTGTGCCATCTGCCAGCGGAACAAGCCTTCAAGAAATAAGGCGTGGGGCCTGCTACGTCCATTGCCCATCCCTGAACGGCCCTGGCAGAAAATCTCCATGGACTTCATAGTCGAGCTTCCACCTTCACTGGACCACACAGCAATTCTCGTGGTCGTGGACCGCTTGTCCAAGATGGCCCATTTCATCCCTTTACGGAAGACTCCATCAGCAGCCGAGACGGCGCAAGTCTTTATTCGAGAGATCGTTAGACTGCATGGGGTTCCCGAAGACATCGTCTCGGACCGAGGGGTGCAGTTTACCTCGCGGTTTTGGAGGGCATTGTGCAAGGCCCTGGATATCAAGCTGTCCCTTTCCTCGGCATTTCACCCTCAGACCAATGGCCAGACCGAAAGGACCAATCAGACCCTGGAGCAATACCTTCGATGCTACACATCATTCTCTCAGGACGACTGGGTGCCACTCCTCCCTTTGGCAGAATTCGCGTACAACAACGCTTGCCATTCAGCAACTGGGCAGTCCCCGTTCTTCGCCAACTATGGGTTTCATCCTGTCTTCCTCCCGGACTTGGTCCCGGAATGCCCGATTTCAGTGACACAGGATGCACTGACCTTCTTCACCTCCAACAATAGGAAACTACAGGAAGCCATCCGTCGAGCCCAAGAAGACTACAAGAGGGCTTTTAATAGGAAGCGAAGAGGGGATCTGGTGTTGCAGCCCGGAGAGAAGGTTTGGCTGGCTACGTCAAACTTGAGGATGCTCTGCCCGTCAAAGAAGTTGGGACCTAAATTTATAGGCCCTTTTTGCATCAAACGGATGGTCAATGAGGTGGCCTATGAACTTGTTCTCCCTGAGACACTCAAGATCCACCCGGTCTTCCACGTGTCCCTGTTGAAACCAGTAGTCCCTGATGCCTTCCCGGAACGGGAATCCAGGCCCCCGGAGGCCGTAACGGTTGAAGAGGAAGAAGAATTCGAGGTGGAGGCAATCTTGAAGTGCCGACGAAGGGGGGGCCAGACCCAATTTCTCATCAAGTGGAAGGGCTACGGCCCTGAGGACAATTCGTGGGAACCAGCCCATAATGTCCATGCACCTAGGCTTGTCCGGGGGTTTCTTTGTGATCACCCGTGGTGGAGAGATCGGGTGGGCATCCGGAGGTTGCCCGTAGGGGGGGGCAATGTCAGGGATCTCCTCGATCCCCGCCGCGTTGGGCCCGGCGCAGGCGCACTGCTCCACCCAGTACACGGGCACTAGGTCCGGGCCGGCCGCGGCGTTCGAGTTCGCGCATGCGCAGTAGAAGCCGCGGCCGCCCGCTGGGCACCAATGGCAGCGCAGGGCGGGATATTTAAAGGTCCCTGAGCTGTCATTTCGTTGCCTTCTGGTCTTACCTGCTTCCTGTGTTCCTGTACCTGTGCCTAGTAAGTTATTGAC
Organism: Staurois parvus; assembly: GCF_062004578.1. Lineage (NCBI taxonomy): Eukaryota > Metazoa > Chordata > Amphibia > Anura > Ranidae > Staurois > Staurois parvus. Next base: position 738,593 of record NW_028317852.1, on the reverse strand, counting down.
CCGGATTACTCTTGACCTTGCTGATTTCTCCTGCCCAGACCCTTGCTTGCCTGACCTCTCTCCCTGGATGCCCCTTATTAGATCTGACCTCCTGTTGCTGACCTGGCGTGTGACCCGACGATTCTCTGCCTGCTCCCTTGTACCTTACCGTCCTCTACATTACCGACTCGGCCTGTCTGACTACGCACTTGCTCAGCCATCCATCCATCCATCCCATCGGGGTCACCCGACCTCCTCACATCTGGCTCTCCCTGGTTGGAACCCCTGGCGAACACCACTACCACTGACAGGTGTGCTCAGTAGAGGCGACCTGGTCTCGGGGTACTACAAGTCCATCCCCACCATCAGGGGCCCTGGTGAAAAAGTACCCTGGGGCTTAGACTCCGCACTCTGGGCACCCCTGACCAGTGGAGTGCTAGTGGTGCCGCTCGGCGGTCCCTCACAATTTTATTGCTACCTGTCCACCTGTTGCCTTCCAACGGATATTATACTGTTTATCACTTTCTGTCCTAGTAAAAACAATGCCCCTTGGGACAAGTACTGAAGGAACATTTTTAGGCAGAAAAACAAAACAAAACAAAAACACAAATGGCAAAGGTTTAAACCTTCACCTGCTCTATTATTAAATATTTTAATGGCTGTTGTGTAAGAGAGATTTCACTTACTGTCCCAATAAATTGGTAATGAGGCAGAAGTAGTGAGGGTAAATGTCCTTGTGACAGAAGCGTAGGCAGGACAGAACACACAAAGAAGATGGGGAACACACAAAGCTTTATTGAACTATGAAAGACACTCAATCAGGACAGTTCATGGCACTCCGCGACATGCGGCTTGTAGGGACACCCACGGCAAGCGGGCTCACGGGGACTCAACGGGACCTTGGCGATGGGGTCTGACCTCAGCACAACGCCCACACAGCTTTCTAGGGACAACATCGGCTCACGGGGACTCAACAGGACTTTGGCTGTGGAGTCTGGCCTCAACGCAGCTCCCACACAGCGTACTAGGGACGACATCAGGGTCACGGGGACTCAACGGGACTTTGGCTGTGGAGTCTGGCCTCAACACAGCTCTCACACAGCGTACTGGAGACGACATCAGGCTCACAGGGACTGAACGGGACTTTGGCTGTGGAGTCTGGCCTCAACACAGCTACCACACAGCGTACTAGGGACAACATCAGGCTCACGGGGACTCAGCAGCTAGCGATGGCTTTAAGCACTCAGGGGCATTTCAGGTAGCTATACTCCGGGCACGCCATGGAGCGTTTTAAGTAAGGGTAGTCTGGGCGTGCAATAGGGGCAGCTCATGACAAGGGTGGTCTGAGCGCACAAAAGGGACAGTTCATGACACGGGTGGTCTGTGCGCACAATAGGGGCAGTTCATGACAAGGGTGGTCTGTGCGCACACTAGGGACAGTTTATGAAACGGGTGGTCTGAGCACACAATAGGGGCAGTTCATGGCTTCTAGGGACACTCACGATAGGCGTCTTGCAGATGTTCAGCAGCAGGCGGCTTCCGGGGGGGGTATGTAGCTTGCAGGCGCTCGGCAGCGGCGGCTTCCAGGGAGGTAGGCGAATTGCGGACAATCACGGCTCCGGCAGCTAGGTCCTGGTTCACAGCAGGCGACAGGAACAAAAAAGGGGGAGGGGGAACCTCCTCAGCACACAGCACAGCGGGTAATCTGGGCCCCAGAGTGTTAGGCAGGGTATCATAGGGCCCACAGCAAAACAGTTCTAGCCCACAGCACAGCGGGCAATCTGGGCCCCAGAGGGTTAGGCAGGGTATCATAGGGTCCACAGCAAAACAGTTCTAGCCCACGGCACAGCGGGCAATCTGGGCCTCAGAGTAGGAGGGGGATTGCAGGGAGTGGGACAGAGCCCAGTATGGAAATAGCAAGGAGAGGGCCAAAAAGTCTCTACAGCAGTTTGTAATCCAACAGAGAGGGAAAGTACAGGAGCAGTTCAGGCAAAACAGGGGGAGCATACACTCAGTGATCCGACAGGGCGCCGGAGTCTGGAGTATGCGTGGTGTAGTCCATGGTAGTATTCCCCCCCCGAGTCCTGGGTGCCTGTAAAGGGCAGCTGGTGTAGTTCTCCCCTTTAGCGTGGGGCTTGTGTGACAGCTTGTGGGGGCTCTCCCCATATCCTTGGGAGTCTCAGGGCTTTGGCAGCTTGTGGCGGCTCTCCTTCTATCCTTGGGGACTCAGGGCTTTGGCAGCTTGTGGAGGCTCTACTCCTATCCTTGGGGTCTCAGGGAGTGGTAGCTTTTGGGGGCTCCCACGTATCCTTGGGGGGGTCTCAGGCAGAGTTGGCCATGAGGATCCCGCCGCACCTGGGATCCCTCAGTGGCTTGGCAGCAAAAGAGGATGACCTGGAAAAGCCCAGCACCGTTCTCTTAAAACGGTGCAGGACGCTCCCCGGTCGTCCTGACAATGAGGGGCGGCGGGCCTCGTTGCTTGGCAACGAGGCATGCCCCTCTGGTCACGGGACTGAAATACACAAATGACAGGGAGGAAATTACTTAACGAAATTTTGGGACTGGAATACACAAAGGACAGGGAGGAAATTACTTAACAAAGTTTTGGGACTGAAACACACAAATGACAGGGAGGAAATTACTTAACAAAGTATTATTGCAGGGGAGGGTGGACACAGCTAATTTGGGGCACCCTGGCAGTCCCTATACTGTGACAGTCCCCAAAGGGCACATAGATAACAATAAAAACCTGGTACAGTTTCTAATCCTTCCCAAAAACCTAAAGATGGACTGGAGTTCCACTTTTACCTTTGAGATTACTTTTACCTATATTGCTTCTGAACATACCTTATATATATTCCCTCTGGACCCATTCTCCTACCAAAGTGAACTGGACAAAATATTCGGGTATAATAGTGAAAAAAAAGCACTTGCTGACAGCTACGTCCAGTTTCCTGCATTGATACTATAGTCCGCATCCAAAAGCATCTCCTCAAAGACCTAAAACAAGATGTAAGAGGTAATTCAGTATATTGTGGCAAAGACCAACCACTAGTAACTAAGTTACATCACCAAAAACTTCCTTTATTTAAAAAGACAATTAGAAATTTGTATAGCATAACAAACCATAGTAAGTAAAAATGCACAAATCAGGTTTCATTGTTCTGGTAGCTCTAATCTGCTTAATTAACACATTATTGATTAATGCACATAAAGCTGATAAGGGCAATCTGTAATTTATAAATACACAATCCAAAGATTTCTACTCAAAGCCTTATATTGTTGTTGGGATTCTTCACTATACTAACCTTCATTCCCTCTTCCCAACTGATCCCAACTGATCCAGAGGTCCCCGCGTGTTAGGAAACAAGCTACAGCATGTCTGACTAAGTGATGGATCCAACCTTTCTTCCCGTAGCTGAGTCATGATTGTATCAATCCAGGGAAAGCCTGTCTGTGCTTAAAAGACAATATCAATAATGATCACTACAACTGAAAAGAAATTTCCATAGAGGACATAACAAAACTATTACTGCAAGCAAAATAAAAAAGCCTTGTAGACAGATGTAGTAAACAATATGTGTTACCACAAAAATATGTATTGTTCCAGCATAACATCCTACATGTATGCACCGGCATCTGTTTTTCCATATATTTTTTTATATGATTTATTAAGGCTGACTCCTACTCCAATATTACCAAATGGTTTGTTATTATTTTTGCTTTGTTTCCGGTAGATAAAATGGGAAGTTTTACATACTTACCTTTTCTGGTGGAAATGCTGCTTAAGTAATTTGTGTCTGTTTTACGCCCGCCTACCTCCAGCCCGCTAAAATAAAAAAAGGATGGAAGGGGAGTCTAGGCAGATCGGATTGGAGGGCACACGGGTGTAAAACAAACAGAAGAGTCCATTTACTTCCAGCAACCCACACAGCAGAGTGGGCTCTGTCCATGTCCATGCTGCATAAACCGTGTGGACACAGAAGCCCTAAATTTACTAAGAATTGAGTCTACCAGCAGACGCTGAACATTCAGGCAGACTCAATTGAATCAATCAAGACCTGTCAGTCTTCAGAAAGGCGTCTAGCCAACTCATTGAAAAAAGTCTATTTTATAGACTCTTTTCCTGTTAGTAAATCCGGAATCACATCTAGCACATTTCTAGATGCAATACCGGATATGTTCGCTAGGTGGCGCACAACTGCGGGCTTTGTCCTGTTGGCGTTTTCCTGTTTGCAGATGGGAATACTTATAATTTAAAATAAAAAGTACACCTATATTATTATTATTATTTTTTGGGGGGTTGCTGTTTCTCCAAAATGCTCAGACAACTAATGGATTTCTTAATGAATGTCATACATTCTATTTTCAAATGTCAAACATTTTCACACTTATATCTCAAATAATTGGGAATGTCTAGTTCTAATTTCCCAATATAATTATATATCTTCATTCTCTTTAATCAAGTAACTATTCTATGTTAAAGTAATGGTGCAGCGCTATAAATGCATGTAAAATCAAAAAAGTGCAAATAAGTGCAATAATAATGTAAACTGGTAAATGGTGCTAAAAAAAGTTCATATAATCATTCCTGAATAATGGAATGTCCTTCGTGTGAGAGTACCAACTCAGAGAGTGCCTATGAATGGCACGTGTGGTTTATCCATGACGGACAGTAGTGCATTGACTCTTGAAAGGTAATCCACCCTTGGGACCGGTGTACACTCACCAGAACAAAAGTATTAATGCGCATGGGTTATACACATCACACATCTGGGGGTGCAGCGGTATGCTGGCAGCTATGGGTTAGTCATTCAGCTCCATCCATCCATCAGGGTGGGTGTTAAAATGGTCCTGGGGAGGAATTAGCTCAGCCACAGGAGCCAGAAAGGTGCTTAATAGTGTAGTACTTTATTATAATGGTCACGAGTAACAATTTAAAATATCCACGCGGGGTAATAAAAATAATAGCAAAGTGAGTATCAAGATGGCAAACCCTCCTCAATGGCGGTGGCATGGTGTCAGCAATAGGGTTCCACCCAATGTGTTTTTTGTACCAACACGTCCTATTGGTGTGCCCCTGAGGACGTGTTTGTACACGAAATGCATTGGGTGGAGCCCTATTGCCACGCTGTCGGACTGTTAATACCATTTAACTTCATTACAGGCATTTGTGGTGCAGTTTTAAAGCTTGGCAAATGCTTATCACATGCCTCAAAACCGTACATAGGGCATTTGAGGAGCATTTGAGGAGAATTAAAAACACTTCCCAAACACCTGTCAAACGCTATGGGGCCGTTTGGCAAGAGTTAGAAATAAAGTCAAGTGTGAATGAGCCCTTAAACCTTTCTCCTTATACAACTTGACCCCCCCTGTCATCACCTGTTCCATCTGCAAATCTATGTATCACCACCCCACTCTTTTTATTTAACTATTTATTTACTGATCAAGTTAATGTGTCTCATTTCCTATCACCTACAGCTCAGATCTGGTATTATTATATGATTCCTGATTGTATCTCACCACTAGTCTGATTGAATTCACAATTCCTGGTCAGTCCCATTCCCTTACCTATAATAACCTTTAAGGCTAGTTCACACTACATGTGTTTCAGTTGCTTTTTTTGCATCCAAAACACACAGAAAGTAGGTTATATGGTTGTCAGTGTCATAGTTCATGTCAGTGCTTGCAGTTCCAGTGTGTTGCAGGTGCTGCCAAAAAATCAAACAGGCTGCATTGTTTATGCATAGAACTGTACTGGAATGCGGTAAAATGCCCTGGAACACACTAAAACGCACATGTCCCTAATTAAATTTAAGAAAAAGAGAGGGGAAAAAATGCATTAAAAAATGCACTGGAACATGTCAAAAACGCATCTAAAATGCACTGGAACACACCAAAAATGCATCCAAAATGCACTGGAACACACCAAAACCGCATACGAAATGCAGTGGAACACATAAAAAATGCATCCAAAATGCACTGGAACACGCAAAAAAACGCATCCAAAATGCACTGGAACAAACCAAAAATGCATCCAAAATGCACTGGAACACACCAAAAAAGAATCAGAAATGCAGTGGACACATCAAAAACGCATCCAAAATGCACTGGAACGCGTAAGAAACACATCCAAAATGCACTGGAACACACCAAAAACGCATCCAAAATGCACTGGAACACGTCAAAAACGCATCCAAAATGCACTGGAACACATCAAAGATGCATCCAAAATGCTCTGGAACACGCTAAACATGCATCAAAAAAGTGAATGCAAAAACGCATTTGGAACACATCTAGACTGTGTTTCTACAGTGTGAACTAGCCCTTAGGACTTGTTCACACCATTTGTGTTGCAGAAACGCATGCAAGAGCACGTTTTTTCCTGCACAGCAAAAAAATGCAATGCCCTCTGCAGATGTGCGCAGGTACCATGATGAAAACCTAATTGCACCTCCACACGTCTAGTAAACACAGACGCATTCACAGACACCAAAATGCATGGCACCACATTACTGTGTGGTTAGGTGCAACACACTTTTAAAATAATATGCCTGCAGTATTTTTGCATGTTTCCACACGTTAGGCAGCCCATTGAAATTAATGAGCTGAGGAAAAAAAAATTAAAAATGCCCCATTCACACAGGTCCTCTGGCCTGTACAGCAAGAATGAGTGGGTTGTTCATGTGGCTGGAGCCACCTGTTACACTATGGGGACACAGCAGCTGTATGAACACAGGTTTTATTTTGACAGGTGTGAAGGCATGGGGAAGTGGCCCTGAATGCTCACTGTCTGTGTTCAGGGCTGTACACCTGCACCCATATGCCTGTCAAATTAGGACCTGCATCATTTCCATAGTGTAACATAGGTTGCCTGCAAACGGCGACAGCCACAAAAACAAACCACTGATTCCCACTCTACAGGCCACAGCACCCATGTGAATGAGCCCCAAGACCTCAATTACACACAGCTTTATTTATGAACTCAGTACAGTTTTATCATTTAGATTTCACATGAATTTGGTTGGGATTATGTCCATTAATAATGTTTTTAGTGTATTTTTTCCATAAATATAATTTGGATATTTTCTCTGGCGGTAGGGGGCTGTCAGGTATGCTGTACGGGGCCCCGTGATATCTAACAGTGGCCCTGGGTGTATGCTTGTGTCTGTGCCACCTGTATAGTTAGGAAGAACGATAACTGGAATACCTTGAACCTCCGCTATGTACCTCAATGTATCTAGGAATTGGACATGTTTTCAACTGAAAATACAACAATTATTATTAATGTTTCCCCTGCAAATGAGGATCAGCTCCTTGGTGGAGAACAGCGATCTCGCCATGTCCAGATGTGGTCTGGAATTCCACAAAAGAACAATTCACAAAGCCAAAAAATAGACTTGTAAATTACCACTAAACTCTCCTAACTACACTCCCATCCACCAACACTCCCCACTACCACTTCCAGGTGTGTGCAAATGCCCTTCCGCAAACGCCATGCCGTATTTCCAGTATGACAGCTGCTCTAGCGCCTCCTCCAACAGCTGTCTTGGCGTTTATTTGTGCACCATAGCAATTTTCCATGCGGCTCCATTGTGTATATGACATTCGCAAATATATATGTGCAGTTCTATTGTGGATTTGGCATTGGTGAATGTATGTTTGCAGCTTTACTGTGTATATGACATTGGCGAATGTATGTTTGCAGCTCTACTGTGTATTTGGCATTGGCGAATGTATGTTTGCAGCTCTACTGTGTATTTGGCATTGGCGAATGTATGTTTGCAGCTCTACTGTGTATTTGGCATTGGCGAATGTATGTTTGCAGCTCTACTGTGTATTTGGCATTGGCGAATGTATGTTTGCAGCTCTACTGTGTATTTGGCATTGGCGAATGTATGTTTGCAGCTCTACTGTGTATTTGGCATTGGCGAATGTATGTTTGCAGCTCTACTGTGTATTTGGCATTGGTGAATGTATGTTTGCAGCTCTACTGTGTATTTGGCATTGGCGAATATATGTTTGCAGCTCTATTGTGTATTTGGCATTGGTGAATATATATTTGCAACTCTACTGTGTATATGACATTGGTGAATATATATTTGCCAGTAAAGGCCCAAAGTCAACATAAATTGGGGGCCTAATTTATTAATGTTAAGAGGATTGTAGAAAAAAATAGCTAGCTGCACATTGAACACGACCTATTCATTCGTACATAACATGGTCTTGTGGTACAATAGGGGTCTTTTGGTTTGTTAGTTTGGACATACTTGCATATGTGCGCTCTAACAAGCTAGATTTGGGCATATTATATAGCTTTCAAAATATAAGTGTTCGGGGTGCTATTGAACTTGAACATGAAATAACCCCCCCAAAAATAAACATAGTCCAGACATTTATTGATCAAATACATATTCCAAATTTATTTGGACAGCAGCAGCAGCAGTAGGTAGTCAATTTCTTGGTGGGAAAAAAAAAGTAGGATTGATGTTGCTAAAATAGAATGGTCCTGCTCATAAGAGCTTACAATCTAAAAAGATTATACTTATAACTGTGCTTTCACAGGTTACAGTAGGAAACAAACGGTTAATATGAATCACGTAGTAGGCTTATCCACAAAACAGGCTGCAGATCAAAATATCAATATAAAAATACATATGTGCCAAAATAAAACACCTTCCACCTCCCCAAATCCCCCACACATACATTTCTCATCAGGTTTGTCTGAAAACTGCATTTCAGTCTAAATAAGAAAGCAAACTATAGCCAAGCGCAGATTTGTGAGAGCAGAGCAATTGATGTGTTAGGATTACAATGCAAAGATAATAAACACACAATCATTGTACAATAACACACAAACACACCTTAGGCTACGTTGACACTAGCCTTGTTTTCAAGCGGCAGAAAGATGTTTGGGAAGCGTTTTTACTGCTTCCCAAATGCCTCGGACAATTCTGCCCATTGCAGCACATGGTACTGTTCTAACGGGAGCGGTAGCGTCGTGGTGCGTCGTGGCAAAATGGACACCTCTGGTCGAGTCAGGAGGCGTTGAAGCCTCCTATTCTAGTGTATGGTGCCGCTCGGCAAACGCCCCGCCGTGCAGTTGCAACACGGTTGCGGGGCATTTGCGGAGCGGTAACACCATCCAAACTTCATTATAGGCATTTGTGGGGCGTTTTTAACGCTCGGCAAACTCCTAGCATCTGCTGCTGAACCGCGCATGCGGCATTTGTGGAGCGTTTGCCGAGCATTAAAAAAACGCTCCGCAAATGCCGGATCAACGCTTGCCAAATGCTATAGGGGCGTTTGGCAAGAGTTGGTAAAACAGTCAAGTGTGAACGATCCCTTAGAAGAAAAAAATGCAAAACATTTACAGCCCACATCAAAACACAGTGTGAGTGTGGCCTGGGGCAATTCACCACAATATCTCTTCCGCTCCAAACCAGACTTGCTGAAAATAACCTGGCCTCTTCTAAGGAAAATCCCACTACTGCAACTCTTTATATAACATAGGCCACACCCACCACTGTCATTCATTTGGTCAGAGAAAGTGTTTGCACCTGATTAATTCTCTTCCCACCTGCGTTAACCCTTGGTATACAGGCCCCACAAATCAGAGTCATAAAGAAAGCCACAGTGAAGTGTACCTGTGCAGCATACAACAGAACATTGAACAGGGATGTGAAGGGGAACCCCATGGCAATATTTATTGGCCCTATGGGCACAATTCACTACAGATTATCGCATGAGTTAAGACAGCCACATGATAACATCTCGCATGCAATACTGAAAATGTCAATTCACTTTTGCTAGTATGTGGCATTTCCCATAAATCGGAAAAACAGGAAATCAAACATAAAAAGGCCTTACACTCCGGTCACATCAAAGCCGATTTAGAAATTGTGCGACTTACAGTGAAGATGCCGATTTCCTTGCGATTTGCAAGACATCTGACACAGATATCTATGCAAATCACCACAAAAGTAGTACATGTACTACTTTAGAAATCAGTGCTCTAATAGCAGACAATAGGGTGCGACTTGGCATACGATTTGCAAGTCGCATGTCATGCAAATCACATGCCAAGTCACACTCAATGTGACTGTTATTAGAGTGTTCATATTGGTGTGGTTCAAACTTGGTCGGAGCCACAACAATTTCTAAAGTAATGAATACACTACTTTTCATGCAATTTGCAGAGAGATCTGTGTCAGATGTCTTGCAAATCGCACTTTAAATCAGCATGTCCCCCGACTTTGAAATCATGTGACTTCACTGTAAGTCACATGATGTGACCAAAGTGTAAGTCGCACCCCTTCAAAATCCACTTTGATGTGACCGGGGTGGCCCCCAGTCACATCGGGTTCAATTTGGCATGCGATTTGCATGCCAGGCGACTTGCGAATCATAGGCCAAGTCGCACCTTATTGTCCACTATAGTCTCCATTCACATCCAATCTGATTTTGAAATTGTGCGACTTCACTGTAAGTTGCCCAATTTCCATATTGGATTTGATGTGACTGTGGTGTTAGCCCCCCGGTAACATTGGGTGCAATTTTGCATGCGATTTGCAAGTCACAGGGCATGCAAATCGCATGCCAAGTCGCATCCAGGGTGCACGATTTCAGGTGCGATTTGGGAATTGAAGTTGTACCTGATATCGGATCTAATGAATGTGGATGCGAGTGTCTTAACGTAAGCGATTTTCTGCAGCACAATTTCAAAAGTAGTTCTTGTCTAACTTTTTCTGCATTTTGTAGAGATTTCACATATAGACTACAATAGAAATCGCATTGCAAAACAATTGAAAACGCAATAACTCAATTGCCAACAAAAAGCACAATTTTAAATCGCATCTAGTGTGAACCTAGCAGGCAATTCAACAAAGGAAATAAATCTTTCAAGGCATGCGGTATCTGCATGCTCGGATAAGGGTCTGTTATGGATTTGGAGGGGGACTCCATTCCATTTTTTTTTTTTTTTTAATCCTTTTCTCTCTCTCTCCCTCAGCTCTTGGCTTGATAAATCCTTCCCAATAGGGGGCAGAGTGCAATCCAGCATTATCAAATCAGTCATTAGTCCAGGCCCTTATCTCATCCCATCCTTTGACATTCATATAAGGTACAGCTTTAAAGGTGTTTGAACAGACAAGACCTCATTCTAATTCACACTCTAGGGATCATTTAGACAGAAAGCAAAGATGTGGCCACCAGTACATTTATGTTAGGGTAGTCACCCAGGGAGATCATGCAAATTCATTGCCATAGTTGGGATTCAACCCAACAACCCTAGCGCTGTGAGGCAGCAGTGCTAACCACTTATCCACTGAGCTGTGATACTAATCCAGCCTCTATTTCTGTGGTGTGAATCAACCCTAAGTCCCTGGGCAAGGTCAGTGTAACTAGCCAGATATCTCCAATGTGACACAAATGTTGTGCTATGTTGCCAATTCAGATGTATGTTGGTTCTATGTATCCAAATACAAAGGATTGCAATACTAATACAGGCGTACCTCGGTTTACCAACGCCTCGGTTAATGTGATTTTCAGTTTACGAATGAAAATCCATTGAAAATAATGCCTCGGGTTACACAATTGTTAATAATTTTTTTTGCAATACAAAGTGTATGTCGGCGCTGATTTTTAAATGCAAATGCCAGCCTTTTTTTTTTCTTCACTATAGTTCACAAGCTTATCTATAACTTTCCCCGAAGTTACAGAAAACTTTGTATCTTTTAATAAACTCAAAGTAAACATTGTTTCCTTTAGGGATATAAACTCAAAGAAAACTTTCTCTTTTACCTGGGGGAAGTGACAGCTGAATTTCTGAGCTATAGTGAAAAAAAAAAAGGGAGAATTACATTTAAAAACCAGCACCATAATAAATAAAAAACGCCCTTTGGGTCTGGTATGGATCTTAAGGGGTAACTCCACGCCAAAATGTAAAAAAACAGCATGGGGTTCTCCCCAAAATCCACACCAGACCCTTATCTGAGCATGCAGCCTAGCAGGTCAGGAAAGGGGGGGGGGGACAAGCGAGACCCCCCCTCCTGAACCATACAAGGCCACATGCCCTCAACATGGGGGGGTGCTTTGGGGCAGGGGGGCTCCCCCCAAAGCACCTTGTCCCCATGTTGATGGGGACAAGGGCCTCTTGCCCACAACCCTGGATGGTGGTTGTGGGGGTCTGCGGGCAGGGGGCTTATCAGAATCTGGAAGCCCCCTTTAACAAGGGGGCCCCCAGTTCAGCCGCCCCCCCCCTACGTGAATGAGTATGGGGTACATGGTACCGCTACCAATTCACAAAAAAACAAAAACTGTAGTGTAAAAAAACACAGGACACAGTCTTTGACAAGTCCTTTAATAAAAGAAAAATCTCAAAGAATGTCCCCCAAAGTAGATCCAACATCAATCACCAAGCCCGCCATCGGCGACCCGAAAAAAGAAAAAAAAGGCCTTCTGCTGTGAGCTTGGGTGACAGCTCTTAAATATGTAAGGGGCGGGGCCACCTGGGGACAACACGCATGTGACTCCACCCCATGTGAAATCAATGATGTCACATGGGGCGGGGTCACTCGGATGATGTCCCCGCCCCTTACATATTTAAGAGCTGTCACCCAGGCTCACAGCAGAAGGCTGGACAGCCATCCTCGGGAGCGGAACCTATTTTTTCTTTTTTCGGGTCGCCAGCAGCGGGCTTCATGATTGACATAGATAGTCGCTATTAAAAAGAAGACGTTAGCCCACAGAAATGCGCCTAGGCACATTAGTAAATCAGGGTGAAAAAGTCTACACAACCCCTGTTAAAATGTCAGGTTCTGTAATGTAAGAAAAATGAGTCAAAGATAAATCATTTCAGAACTTTTTCCACCTTTAATGTAACCTATAAACTATACAACTCGGTTGAACAACAAACTGAAATCTTTTAGGTGGAGGGAAGTAAAAAAAAAAAATAAAAATAATATAGTTGCATAAGTGTGCACACCCTTAAACTAATACTTTGTTGAAGCACCTTTTGATTTTATTCCAGCACTCAGTCTTTTTGGATATGAGTCTATCAGCATGGCACATCTTGGTTTGGCAATATTTGCCCACTCTTCCTCAGAAAAACACTCTAAATCTGTCAGATTGCTAAGGCATCTCCTGTGCAAAGCCCTCTTCAGATCACCCCACAGATTTTGGATCGGATTCAGGTCTGGGCTCTGGCTGGGCTATTCCAAAACTTTAATATTCTTCTGGTGAAGCCATTCCTTTGTTGATTTGAATATATGCTTTGGGTCATTTGGGTCAAGTTCCTCTTCATGTTCAGCTTTCTAGCAGAAGCCTGAAGGTTTTGTGCCAATATTGACTGGTATTTGGAACTGTTCATAATTCCCTCTACCTTGACTAAGGCCCCAGTTCTGGCTGAAGAAAAACAGCCTCAAAGCATGATGCTGCCACCACCATGCTTCACTGTGGGTATGGGTGTTCTTTTGGTGATGTGCAGTGTTGTTTTTGCACCAAACATATCTTTTGGAATCGTGGCCAAAAAGTTCAACCTTGGTTTCATCAGACCATAACACATTTTCCCACATGCTTTTGGGAGACTTCAGGTAAATTTAGCCGGGCTTGGATGTTTTTCTTCATAAGAAAAGGCTTCTGTCTTCCCTCTTTACCCCATAGCCCAGACCTATATATACAGTGGGGATCGAAAGTTTGGGCACCCCAGCTAAAAATTTGTATTAATGTGCATAAAGAAGCCAAGGAAAGATGGAAAAATCTCCAAAAGGCATCAAATTACAGATTAGACATTCTTATAATATGTCAACAAAAGTTAGATTTTATTTCCATCATTTACACTTTCAAAATAACAGAAAACAAAAAAATGGCGTCTGCAAAAGTTTGGGCACCCTGCAGAGTTAATATCTTGTACTGCCCCCTTTGGCAAGTATCACAGCTTGTAAACGCTTTTTGTAGCCAGCCAAGAGTCTTTCAATTCTTGTTTGAGGTATCTTTGCCCATTCTTCCTTACAAAAGTCTTCCAGTTCTTTGAGATTTCTGGGCTGTCTGTCACGCACTGCTCTTTTAAGGTCTATCCATAGATTTTCAATTATGTTGAGGTCAGGAGATTGTGAAGGCCATGGCAAAACCTTCAGTTTATGCCTCTTGATGTAATCCCCCGTGGATTTCGAGGTGTGTTTAGGATCATTATCCATTTGTAGAAGCCATCCTCTCTTTAACTTCAGCTTTTTCACAGATGGCATCAAGTTACCATCCAAAATTTGCTGAAATTTTATTGAATCCATTTTTCCTTCTACTCGTGAGATGTTCCCTGTGCCACTGGCTGCAACACAACCCCAAAGCATGATTGATCCAACCCCATGCTTAACAGTTGGACAGAGGTTCTTTTCATTAAATTCTGTGCCCCTTCTTCTCCAAACATACCTTTGCTCATTCCGGCCAAAAAGTTCAATTTTAACCTCATTGGTCCACAGAACTTGTTTCCAAAATGCATCAGGCTTGTCTATATGTTCATTTGCAAAGTTCAAACAATGATTTTTGTGGTGAGGACGTAGAAGAGGTTTTCTTCTGATGACTCTTCCATGAAGACCATATTTGTACAAGTATCTCTTTATAGTGGAATAGTGTACCACAACTCCAGTGTCTGCCAGATCTTTCTGGAGGGATCGTGCAGTCAAACGTGGGTTTTGAATTGTTTTTCTCACAATCCTGCGAGCTGTTCTGTCTGATATTTTTCTTGGTCTTCCAGATGTTGCTTTAACTTCCACTGTTCCTGATGACTGCCATTTCTTAATTACATTCCGAACAGAGGATATTAACATCTGAAAACGCTTTGCTATCTTCTTATAGCCTTCTCCAGCTTTGTGAGCATCAACTATTTTCAGTTTCAGTTTTCTAGACAACTGCCTAGAAGAACCCATGGTGCTGATTGTTGGGGCAAGGTCAGATGAGTCTGGGCATTTAAAACCTTTGAGATTGACATCACCTGGTCTTCCCAGATGATGATTGAGAACAATCCATGACACTGGCAGGTCTCAGCTTGGCAAAGGGGGCAGTGCATGCTATAAATTCTGCAGGGTGCCCAAACTTTTGCAGACGCCATTTTTTTGTTTTCTGTTATTTTGAAAGTGTAAATGATGGAAATAAAATCTAACTTTTGTTGACATATTATAAGAATGTCTAATCTGTAATTTGATGCCTTTTGGAGATTTTTCCATCTTTCCTTGGCTTCTTTATGCACATTAATACAAATTTTTAGCTGGGGTGCCCAAACTTTTGATCCCCACTGTATATTGTTGCCACATGTACCACACAGCCAGTACTTGCCAGATATTCCTGCAGCTCCATTAATGTTGCTGTAGGCCTCTTGGCAGCCTCCCTGATCAGTTTTCTTCTCGTCTTTTCAGCAATTTTGGAGGGCCGTCCAGTGTTTGGTAATGTCCCTGTTGCACCATATTTCCTCCACTTGATGACTGTCTTCACTGTGTTACATGTGTGCCTTGAAAACCACCCATTGAAAGCAGAACATGGCTACCAGATGGGATCATACATATGCCACGATCATGATGTCTTGCCTCAGCCACGGACATTCAACTAGACTTGTCAGGTTTCACAAGTGGCTCTGCCTGTCAAACTCTCCCATCCTAAGTCTATGAGACAGTGCCGCAACTGCCTCCGAAAAGTGTTCCACTACCGTATGAACCTAGCCTTATTTTTTAAAAATGCTGTTTTGAGGGCACAAAAGTGCTCTTCCTCAGGCATCCGTGACAATAGCAACAGGGACTGTGAGCACTGCCTGAGGAAGCTGTACTTAGCAGCTTAAAAATGGTGCTTTTTTGGGGGCCAGTAAAAGTGTCCTATCTCCTATGTGTGAACATGGTGTGCTGGATGCACAATTTTCATGTTAAGATTTGGAGGGAATATAGTTACCAGCCATTGACCAAGACTTGTTAGTACCTTTTGCAAACCCATCAAAATGCATGGAATATGAACTTTTATGGGCCCCCCAATGTCCTAAAAAGCAAATGAAACAGACACACATTTTTCAAAATGGGTTGCACTGCAGCACTGAGCTTGGAACAGGCAGTATTTTTTTTTTTGTGGAATCTGGACACATTTTAGCACACTGCAATGCATGCACTAAAACGCAACCGTGTAAATGGGCTTTTAGTATTTTGTAATGTTTCTCACTCTTTGGGTTCCTCTGGGGTGCCATGAGCTTGAGACCTAGTTACCATGGATCAGAGATGGATGATAGGACTCTGTGATCCAGGGGGGGACTCTGTGGTGATGGAGGATGATGTGATAGGGAGACTCTGATGTGATGGGGGGAATCTGTTTTGGGGCGACTCTAATGTGATGGGGGCTTTCATATATAGTAAGTGATGTGATGGTGGGCCTCTCTGGGAAGGGAAGTCTCTAATGTGTAGGGGGACTTTGATGTGTATAGGGACCTCTGACATGATGGGAGGCTTCTTGATGTGAAGTTAATTTCATGAAGGTGGTTGTGTGCCCCATCTCAGGTTTTCCATTGATAAGCACCAATAAAATTTATTGCAATTTAGACTGGAGTTCTTGAAGTTTTTGCATACTTTTAAAGGGTGCTGTGAGTGAAAAAAATTGTTGAGAAATGTTGATTTAGAAAGAATCCTAATTTGTCAAATTTCTGGCATTCTATCTTTCTCACCGCCCTATAGCAAAAATGCTGCTACAGGACGGCAGGGCTGTGCAAAATCACGTATATATACGTGATTTTGACTTTCTAGGCTGGGAACCCTACCTGCACCACCATTTTCGGCCCAGCTGTCGATCACCGTGTCCCAGCCAGTGATTCCCCGCCGGCATCTGGCGATTGCAGAGTATCACTGACAATACAGATCTCTCCCGTCAGCTCCTGCACATTGATTTGTACAAAGCAATGTGCTGACACAGTGAAACACACACATAGCACACAGTTAAACCTTTGATCGCCCCAGATGTTAACCCCTTCCTGCCCAGTGCCATTAATACAGTGTCAGTGCTTTTTATTAGCACTGATCACTGTATTAGTGTCACTGGGATGTCAGTGACAGTTGGTCAGTTCCCTCCCAGTGTCAGAATGCCCACTGCAGTCCCGCAGTCCCACAATAAGTCGCTGATTACCGCCATTACTAGTATTAAAAAAATAATAAAATTCCAGTATATATACAGCCATTTGTAGATGCTATAACTTTCATGTAAACCAATTAATTTACACGTATTGGGATTTTTTTTAGCAAAGACATGTAGCAAAATACATTTTGGTCTAAATTTATGACAAAATTTGATTTTTACAATTTTTTTACTGGACATGTTTAATAGCAAAAAGTAAAAAATATAGTTTTTTTCTCAAAATTGTCAGTCTTTTTCTGTTTATAGCGCAAAAAATAAAAAACGCATAGGTGATCAAATACCACCGAAAGAAAGCTCTATTTGTGGGGAAAAAAGGACATAGATGTAATTTGGGCACAGCATTGCATGACCATGCAATTGTCAATTAAAATAACGCAGCGCCGTATCGCAAAAAGTAGCCTGGTTAGGAAGGGAGGTAAATCCTCAGGAGGGCAAGTGGTTAAAGATTCAAGCTCAAGGGCTGTCATTTATATCTCTGCTTCACTGTTTAATGAGTCACTGACTTGGCACTAGCATGCGCACATCTGCTTCCCTACACCTTAGTGCATGTGTTTGTTTCTAGTCACAGACTCCGCACTTCCAGTAGGAAGCAGGGGCGGACTGACCATTTGAAAACTCGGGCACTGCCTCAGGGCCCGGGGTCAGTAGGGGGCCCCATGAGGTGCCCTTGGTACCTTTTTCATAGGCTTTTTTGAGTTTGGGCAAGGACACAGGGGCCCCATGATCCCCTATTGCCTGGGGGCCCCATGAGATGTCAGTCCACCCCTGGTAAGAAGCATAAGGATGGACCCCAGATTTGCATTTTAAATGGCAAGTCAACAATTGCATCTCCCATTCTTCTTTCCCCAGTTCACATTTGCTGTATTTATATATATTTGTGTCATAGTTTTCTATATGACTTATTTTCTTAATTTCAGTAAGCAGTTTCTGTTAATTATTGTCTTAGTTAAAAATAGAATAAGGAAATATGGAGATTAATGAGGTTCACCATACGCAGTAGTGTTCATTGTGCCAAATTTCCAAGCTTGTACCCCTGTCCCAGCTTGTTCATGTAAACTAATAAAACTGTCATCAGTCTAAAATGAGTTCCTGATTTTCCACTAAGACCTGTCTGTTGCTGTACACCACTCAGTGAGACTATGAGTTGCCAGGCTGATCTGGTATATAGTATATCAGGGGTGTCAAACTGGCGGCCCTCCAACACGGACCAGCAGCCTACCTAGCAGCCACAGATGAGAAGTAAGAAACACAATATGGTGCTGCTCATACCAGTTTTTTTCTTGTGTAGCAGCACATTCACAGATACCTGCATGATGCTAGTTGCTAGATGCTAGTTAACCACTTGCCTACTGGGCACTTTTACCCCCTTCATGCCCAGGCCAATTTTCAGCTTTTATAGCTGTCACACTTTGAATGACAATGCGGTCATGCAACACTGTACCCATATGACATTTGTAGCATTTTTTTTCACACAAATAGAGCTTTTTTTTGTTTTTTCTTTTATTTAGTCAGCACTGTTTTTTTTTTTAATTTTTTGCACTATAAAGAAAGAGCAAAAACTAACAAAAAATAAAAAGTTTTTCTTTGTATCTATTATAAAATTTTGCAAACAGGTAATTTTTCTCCTTTATTGATGTGCGTTGATGAGGCTGCACTGATAGGCAGCACTGAAGGGCACTGATGAGGTGGCAGGGAAAGGAAGCACTGATGGGCACTAATAGGCTGAACTGATGAGGTGGCTCTGGTGGGCATTGATGAGGAGGCACTGATGATGCTGCACTGATATCCAGCAACAGTGGGCACTGACTGACGGCACTGGTGGGCACAGCTGCTGTGTAGTACTGATGGGTGTCACTGCTGGGCACAGATAGGCACTGGTGGGTGGCACTGCTGGCTGGCACTGCAGGGCACTGATGATCAGTGCTGATCTGCTTTGTGACAGCTGCCGGTTATCGGCAGTACTTTCCTCATGCTGTGACAGCGTGAGGAAAGTGTTGCCGATAACCGGAAACTGTATTTACTCAGTGATCTACTGTATCATTGGACACAGCTGATCACGCGGTAAAAGACCGCTGTGATGGGTCTTTTACCTCTGCACGTGATCAGCTGTGGTTACCGCTTCACGTGATCAGCTGTGTCCATAGGATACAGCAATCACAGAGATCGCTGGGTGCGCACCGCTGGGGGCATGCAGGAGGGCGTGTTCTGGGAGGACGTCATATGACACCCTCCCAGAACTGGACAACCGCGCTGTAGCTGTCATTTGGCTATAGCGTGACAAGGATGTAGTTAAAGAACTGATGTCAACCTGCACACTAACAATGGGGGGAGTTCATAAGGAATGTCATAGACATGCATTAGAATTTTGTTGGGCCTCTGCACTGGATTTTATGGTGCTTGCGCCAGATTCATGTACCTGGCATGCATCTGTCAGAGCCTGGCACTGAGGTCATTTAGTCTAGGGCTGGATGGATAAGCTGTAATACCTTATTCCCGGCTCTGACAAATGCCCCCTGGTCCAATAATGCCATCTCTCTAAGGTGGTCTCAGCTGTGGCCATATGCTTGTCTCCTCTACAGGGTGCAGGGTTAATAGCATTGCATTGTATGTGATGGCACCAAGGGGCTGACCACAGTCCAAGCTGTCATGCAGAAACACACATTAATTGGAACTGCCATGCCGAGACAAAATGTATGTAGTACACCTTATCCAGTTCGGTGGATTGCTTCAAAAAAGGCCTGGATTATTTCTTAGATACACAGAATATAACTGGATACTAATATTTATAGGCAAAGTTGATCCAGGGAATATCCGATTGCCCCTCGGGGGATCAGGAAGGAATTTTTGTCCCTGCAGGAGCAAATTGGATCATGTTTTGCTGTTTTTTTTGCCTTCCTCTGGATCAACTGTGGGTATAGGATTATAACTTTGTTTTTTTTCTATGGTTGAACTGGATGGAGTCTTTTTTCAGCCAGACTAACTATGTAACTTATCCATGCAACCCTAGACTAAACTAGCTTTTATCCCTTGCAGTGTGGGATTTTGTCTAATTCCAACTTTAAAGTGGTTATGAAGCCTAAACATTTTTTTTTAACTTAATGCATTCCTTGCATTAAGGTAAAACATGTTTAGGCATCAGTATCTCCCCCTCCCCTTTTACTTACCTTAGACCCTATTCGACTTTGCGCTGCATGTGTCTGCAGCTCTTCTATCCCCTCACTTCCTGGTCTCCTGGCCATTGGCTCCCTCTGCTGTCAATCAAAGCCATTGATGAGGCGCGGCGGACAAGTATTTAGACGTAGGCAGCAGGGCTCCAGAGCGAGCCCACAAGTGTCCCCATAGAAAGCCACAGAACAGAAATAAGATATACCTGTGCTCAGATCCCAGTAGCTTGTACATGTGCCACATGTTAACACTAGAAATTCTGGATAAACCCTCTGCACGCTGCTATATACCCTTTTTAACAAACTTTGCAATAACAGGGACATATTGCAATACATGTTTAAGCTGGCCAGTTGTGTCAAAGTAATCCCTCTATGGCCAGTCCTACTCTGCTCTGCCAATACAAATGCTACTGTGGACACAATGCCAACATGGTAAAAACACAGACATAAAGTGGGGGAGAGCTACTAGATTTTGGTCTGGTCACTGACCTGAAATACAACAGAAACAAGATATACCTGTTCTCAGATCCCAATAGCTTGTACATGTACAGTGGGGATCGAAAGTTTTTGCACCCCAGCTAAAAATTTGTATTAATGTGCATAAAGAAGCCAAGGAAAGATGGAAAAATCTCCAAAAGGCGTCAAATTACAGATTAGACATTCTTATAATATGTCAACAAAAGTTAGATTTTATTTCCATCATTTACACTTTCAAAATAACAGAAAACAAAAAAATGGCGTCTGCAAAAGTTTGGGCACCCTGCAGAGTTAATATCTTGTACTGCCCCCTTTGGCAAGTATCACAGCTTGTAAACGCTTTTTGTAGCCAGCCAAGAGTCTTTCAATTCTTGTTTGAGTTATCTTTGCCCATTCTTCCTTACAAAAGTCTTCCAGTTCTTTGAGATTTCTGGGCTGTCTGTCACGCACTGCTCTTTTAAGGTCTATCCATAGATTTTCAATTATGTTGAGGTCAGGAGATTGTGAAGGCCATGGCAAAACCTTCAGTTTACGCCTCTTGATGTAATCCCCCGCGGATTTCGAGGTGTGTTTAGGATCATTATCCATTTGTAGAAGCCATCCTCTCTTTAACTTCAGCTTTTTCACAGATGGCATCAAGTTACCATCCAAAATTTGCTGAAACCCCCAAAGTTGTACTCTATCAAGGGATTCTTTTCCCTAGGTGCATTATTTTACATTTGAAAACATTGAACTGCAGTTTTCACTGCTTTGATCAATCTTTCAGCAATGCCAAACCATGTTCCACGTTATAGACATCTCCCGGGATATCAACTCTATTGCACACCATTGTGTCATCAGCAAAAAGATATACTTTACCCACCAAACCTTTAGTTATATCACTTACATATAGATTAAATAGAACAGGACCTAGTACAGAGCCTTGTGGTATACCATTAATGACTGGTCTCTGTTCCAAATGAACCCAATTTACAACCACACCCTGGTCCTTTAGACAGCTGCATATCCACTGAACCACCCAAGGGTTAAGTCTTAGCTTGTACAACTTTTTTTTATAATAGATCATTATGTGGAAAGATATCAATTGCTGTGCTGAAATCAAGATAAGCTATGTCCTCAACACCACCATGGGTCAGTGTGCAGTTGTACTGTAATACATTCTCTATCCTTCTCTGGACCTCTGAGCCATCCATTTGTTCTCTTGGGCTTTAATAAATAATAAAAATAACTTTCCCACATCCAAAGGCTTTTAAGGTATATACTGCATTTACTCTGAAAACCAATCTTTTTCATTAGGTATTATAACCAATTAACAGCCTAAACAACCTTGGATCTGTGTCCATGTAGATAGTACCTTATAACTGCTGAAACTTTAGAAACAAGCTTTGGCTAGCTGTCTCCTGCTGTGAGTGCATCATCCATCAACCTCAAAAAAATTAAAGAAACACTTTTTAATCAGAGTATAGCATCAGAGCAATTAAACTCCTGGGATATTGATCTAGTCAGTTAAGTAGCAGAAGGGGTTGTTAATCAGTTTCAGCTGTTTTGGTGTTAATGAAACTAACAACAGGTGCACTAGATGGGCAACAATGAGGTGACCCCCAAAACAGGAATGGATTTACAGGTGGTGGCCATTGACATTTTTTCCCTAGTCATGTTTCCTGACTGTTTTTCACTAGTTTTGCATTTGGCTAGGGTCAGTGTCACTACTGACGATACCTGGACCCTACAGAGGTTGCACAAGCAATCCAATTCCTCCAGGATGGCACATCAATACGTACCATTGGCAGAAGGTTTGCTTCCAGCACAGTCTCAAGTATGGAGTAGATTCCAGGAGGCAGGCAGTTACTCTAGGAGAGCTGGACAGGGCCGTAGAAGGTGCTTAAGCCATCAGCAGGGCCAGTATCTGCTCCTTTGTGCAAGGAGGAACAGGATGACCACTGCCAGAGCCCTAAAAATGACCTCTGGTGTGTATGTCTCTGACCAAACAATCAGAAACAGACTTCATGAGCGTGGCCTGAGGAACCTGACATCCTCTAGTGGGCCCTGTGCTCACTGCCTGGCACCATAGAGCTCAATGGGCATTTGCCATTGAACACCAGAATTAGCATGTCCGCCACTGGTGCCCTGTGCTTTTCACAGATGAGAGCAGGTTCACCCTGAGCACATGTGACAGACGTGAAAGGGTCTGTAGAAGCCATGGACAAAGTTATGCTTCCTGTAACATCATTCAGCATGACCGTTTTGGTGGTGGGTCAGTGATGGTCTGGGGAGGCATATCCATGAAGGGACGCATAGACCTCTACATGCTAAATAATAGCACCCTTACTGCCAATAGGTATCGGGTTGAAATTCTTGGACTTATTGTCTGACCCTACGCTGGTGCAGTGGGTCCTGGGTTCCTCCTGGTCCACCTCATGTGGCGAGAGTATGCAGGCAGTTCCTAGAGGATGAAGGAATTGATAGCATTGAATGGCCCTTACAATCGCCTGACCTAAATCCAATAGAACACCTCTGGGATATCATGTTTCGGTCCATCCAACGCCACCTGGTTGCACCTCAGACTGTCCAGGAGCTCAGTGATGCCCTGGTCCAGATATGGGAGGATATACCCCAGGACACCATCTGTCGTCTCATTAGGAGCATGCCCCAACATTGTCATGCATGCATACAAGCACATGGAGGCCATACAAGCTACTGAGTACCATTTTGAGTTGCTGCATTGAAATTTCAGCAAAATGGACAAGCCTGCAGCATCATTTTTTCACTTAGATTTTAGGGTTGTCTTTTAATTCAGTCCTCTATAGGTTGATCATTTTCATTTCCATCAAAAGATGGGGCATCCTTACATTCCCAACACATTACCCAGTCCATATCAGTATAGATATCCAGCATGATATTTTTCCCCATTGAGATCTAATGTGTTTTCAAAGTGTTCCTTTAATTATTTTGAGCAGATTCATGAAAGCCTTTAGGTAAGAGTTCTGACACACTCGTACAACAAATTCAGATAGTTCCTATTTGCATCACTGTAAAAATCTGTTGCTATAATTGTCGAAAATAAAAAAATAACGATGGCCATGTAGTAGATAATGATACTAGAGGTAATAAAGAGAGGGATGATGGGTTATGTGCTTATTACTTTTTTAGTGTCTTATGTGTCTTTCACTTACTTCATTGGATTCTAAGACAAATGCCACTAGCATTCTTGCAACCAGTGATGCAGAAGCATGCTGAAAGTAAGTGGAGAGACTAGCACCCCATCAGTTCCACCTGTCTTGAAATTGACACCGGACATCAGTTTGCGGATTGCATTGCTGCTATTCAGTCCAGTTGTAAGCCGTGTACCGGGGTGGGCTCCCCAGGATACAGTGAAGTCACGAACGAGGAAAGCAAGCCCAACACCAGCTTTGCCACAACTGAATTTTACTTAGATGTGGCAAGTAAACACAACCACAAATGCTGGGAACATACAATAAATTTACATACACCCAGCCCAAAGGCTGAGACCCTTCTGCTGCACAGCACGGCGCCTTCTGATGGATGAAGGTAGAAAGCAAAGTAATTTACCTACTGAGGGGCACAATTAAGCTGCCACACCTTACCCGTTATTACCCTAAGAGAGCAGGAATCAGTGTATGGTATGGGCTAGCCTGCGGTGCAGCACAACAGCTTACAATCTTACACAAATCTACAGTATTCCCTCTCCCATAACTGGTCCTGTAACACGTGCCTGAGTATTCCTTCTGAGCAAAACGCCAGTCTGGCTTGAGTTTGTAGGATTTTATCAGCTCTCCAATGTGAAATGTCACTTTAAGTTGTGGAGTCCTTCCAATAATCGGTAACAACACTTGTGGCCTGACACAAACAGAAACCCTAACTAACTAACTATAGGCCTGGACTCAGTCTATAGGCGCCAACACTGAAATGAGGTGCGTGCACGATCTTACCGACCCGGGTCTGCTTTGCATCCGCTGGTGACTCTGAACAGAACAAATGTCTCTCCAACAAGCTTGCGATATTGCAGTGTATGCTGCGTTGTTCCTCTGCTCTCATCAGCATTACTGGCAGCAATCTTCCTTTCTCTGAACAGGATCAGGGTCTTGGACACGATCAGCTTCACTTAGCCGCAGCTCTGGTTACCGAGGGAAGCTCCCACACCTGGATGTCATCGGATTCTCAGCTCACACGGCCCGTTCATTCAGCACCGTTCAAAACATGGCTGCAGTCTCCTCTTCCTGTTCACTCCAACTCTGTGTGAAAACTCCACCTCTTCATGAATATACAAATATCTATGAAGTCTGAGGCTGTGTTAGAAAAACAGTGACATCTTGTGGCTAAACCGCAGAATGTCAGTCAAAACATTACTTCCACACAATCAGTGTTCAAACAATGAGAGCTGTTTCCCCATCTCACACGATAACACCTATAAAAGTTGCTGTCCATTGTCAGTCACAACAAGTAAGGTGGAACTGATAGGAAATTAATCTCTCAGCAACCACCCAACAGGGGCAGAGGTGGCTGAACTGAGATGTTGGATGGGCAGAACCTGATGGGGATACTGAGAGACTAGGTCCTTATGGGGTCCTCTTCCCACTTGGACAGGGGATTGCAGTGGGCAAATTCCATAGTTACTTCTGGGCTGAAAAATGGATATGGAATTTGCCCAGTCTTGTACTGTGGTAGATGGACCTGCTGGAGAACTAGTCTCAAAGTTCCCCATCTTGCTCTGCCAACTCCACAACAAAACTTGTGTTTAAATCTAGATCACAACTGATAATTTGAGATATGTCAACACAGTTAAGACTTAGAATTATGGTAAACAATAAGACCCCAACAAAAATAGCAAGTAAAATATAAGCACCATTTTTTTCAAGTTAAATGAGAATGTGTAATGTAAAGTAGGATTTATCCAAACTAGCCAAAGTGAGGAGAATTTAATAAGACTGGAGCAGACAGAATGTGGAGCACCAGTGCATGGCAACCAATCAGCTTCTATCTTTCATTTTCAAAGCTTAATTGAACGAGCTGAAGATAGAAGCTGATTGGTTGCCATGCACAAATACTTAAAATTCTGCTTGCTCCAGTTTTAGTAAATCTTCCTCAATGCATTTGTGTGGGATTTTGAAGCACTGCAGTGTCATTTAGTGCATTAAAAAGATAGGATTTGAATGTCAAGACAACTGAAATGGCTGTAGTATGAAAGGACTTGTAAAATGCTGTAGAATTGCCCATTTAGATTTATACATAGCTTGTATGTAACAGCCTCTAGTGCAGTTAGTTTTTGTGTATAGTTAGAGGCTTGCTAGAAGACTGGGTATAAGTCACCCTGGGAGTGAGTCAGCAGGGTTACTTCAGGTAAGGGCTGGAGGACTCTATAGGTCAGTCCTCTGGTACCTCCCCTTGTTATAGGGATTTGGATAAGTTTCTAGAAACCAATAGGTAGAGGTGAGGAGGGGCTGATTTGAATATTTTTAAGAGTCTGACCAAAGCCAGGCAGGAGGTCTGGCTGTGTGGGGGATCAGCCCATAAATATGAGAGTGCCTGGCCAGCAAGAAAGTCAGGTGGAAGATGGAGTGAGGAAGTGGTGCTAGTGTGGAGCCTGGGAGGGGACCCCAGAGGAGAGAGGTCTACCTACAGGCTAGGAGCTGGAAAGAGGGACCTCCACTGTTCTACAGTCTAATGGGGAAGGACAGCCTGTCAGCAAGGAAAGATGCCAGCCCAGCGTAAGGCCTGAAAGCAGCTTCACCTTTTAAAGCTGCAGGAACAGGACAGTGTAAGTAACTCTACACCTGCGAGGCTTACAAGGGAGAGGGCATTCAGGTGCAATACCCAACTAGTTCTCCCTGGGACATTATGTTCTGTGTCTCAAAATCCTTTGCCCTAGGATACTCTTCATGACAGCCAGGTGGATGAGGAGATTTTTATTTAGGGTCTGAAGAAGGTTAATTTAAAGGGGACTAACTGCTCTTAGAACAGACTGTGTGCTGATCTGCTTTTTTTTTGTACATAAGAAGATTGTCCTCCAACTTGTTTCAGTTCCATTGGGCATCCCATATGCCCTTAGATTACACCAAGTTGTTTAACCCCTAATTAAAAACAAAACCAAGCTCATTGACTGTTTACTGACGTTGGATGCAAGAGTGGAAAATGCGCGTTGCCCGGCTGTGCAGAAAAATAGGGGGACCCAAAACCAGTGGCTCTCAATAGGGTAGTATTAGATATAAATAAGCTAACTATCGGCAACCAGTTAAAAATGAGATTACAAAAGACTAATGAAGGCAGATCTCTAATTAATTTATATAAATTAGAGAACTCCCTGCTGTCGGCTGATGTTACAGAGCCTAATGAAAGGAGATCTCAAATTCATTGATATGAATTAGGGATCTCCCTAATGTCGTCACCGAGCCACTCCAGTCTCTGGAAGGATCCTGACTATATTGTTGGGAGCCATCCAGATGACTGACAGTCTCTTGAGCCAGCTGCTTCCACCGCTTCTCTAGCCTGGAACTCCAGTGACCGCTGGAGGGGCAGAGCAAAGAGCAGTGACTTACAGTCACTGCTCTCTGCTTAGAACTGACTGAGAACTGAACAATCAGTGGTCAAGTGATCGCTCAATTCTGGAGCTTAGAACCATCGGTGGACAGCTGCAGTATTGGACCAATGCTGCAGCAGGAAGGTGAGTATGCTTGTTTTTTTTTTTAGTTTCCCAAAATACCTGAGACTGAGTTTTGTTTTCACAATACAGTTTCACTTTACACATTAGTAATTCTGCCACTGGGGGATTCTGCCTCTAGTAGCGATTTCACCTTCCTCTTTTACTTCCCACTTCTTCAGCTCTATTACCAAGCCCTGCCCTCCCTGGCTTCCTCAACCCTGCTGTCAAGTCACCAAGCATGCAGCTCTCCATCCCTCCCCAACATAGTCAATCCCCACAGAAAGTCCAATTATTATCTTTTATTTTACATTTCTATATTCTTTTCTTGCATCTCTTTCAGTAGAGGTACACCTGCATCTGATTCCTGTAAGATAACATCAGAGAGCAGATACAGTGCCTTGAAAAAGTATTCTTTCCCCTTGAAACTTTCCACACTTTGTCATGTTACAACCAAAAATTTAAATTTATTTTATTGGGATTGTATATGTGAAAAGTGCATTTGTATTCAGTCCCCCTGAGTCAATACTCCTGTAGAACCACCTTTTACTGCAATTACAGCTGCAAGTCTTTTTGGATATGTCTCTACCAGCTTTGCACATCTAGAGTGTAACATTTTTGCCCTTTCTTTTTTGCAAAATAGCTCAAGCTCTGTCAGATTGGATGGAGAGCATCTGTGAACAGCAACTTTCAAGTCTTTCCTCAGATTCTCAATTGGATTTGGGTCTGGACTTTGACTGGGCCATTCTAACACATGAATATGCTTTGATCTAAACCATTCCATTGTAGCTCTGGCTGTATGTTTAGGGTCGTTGTCCTGCTGGAAGGTGAACCTCCACCCCAGTCTCAGGTCTTTTGCAGACTCAACCAGGTTTTCTTCTAAGATTGCTCTGTATTTGGCTTCATTCATCTTCCCATCAACTCTGATCAGTTTCCCTATCCCTGCTGAAGAAAAGCATCCCCACAACATGATGCTGCCACCACCATATTTCATGGTGGGGATGATGTGTTCAGGGTGATGTGCAGTGTTAGTTTTCCGCCACACATAGCGCTTTGCTTTTAGGCCAACAAGTTAAATTTTGGTCTCATCTGGCCAGAGCACCTTCTTCCACATGTTTGCTGTGTCCCCCACATGGCTTCTCACAAACTGCAAACGGGACTTCTTATGGCTTTCTTTCAACAATGGCTTTCTTTTTGCAATCTTCCATAAAGGTCAGATTTGTGGAGTGCATGACTAATAGTTGTCCTGTGGACAGATTCTCCCACCTGAGCTGTGGATTTCTGCAGCTTCTCCAGAGTTACCATGGGCCTCTTGGCTGCTTCTCTGATTAATGCTCTCCTTGTCCAGCCTGTCAGTTTAGGTGGACGGCCATGTCTTGGTAGGTTTGCAGTTGTACTATGCTGTTTCCATTTTTGGATGATGGATTGAACAGTACTCAGAGAGATGTTCAAAGCTTTGGATATTTGTTTATAACCTAACCCTGCTTTAAACTTCTCCATAACTTTATCCTTGACCTGTCTGGTGTGTTTCTTGGACTTCATGATACTGTTTGTTCACTACTGTTCTCTAACCTGAGGGCTTCACATGACAGCTGTATTTATACTGAGATTAAATTACACTCAGGTGGACTCTATTTACTAATTAGGTGACTTCCGAAGGCAATTAGTTCCACTAGATTTTAGTTAGGGGTATCAGAGTAAAAGGGGCTGAATACAAATGCACACGACGCTTTTCAGATATTTATTTGTAAAAAGGTTTTTGAACCATTTATTTTCCTTCCACTTCACAACTATGTGCCACTTTGTGGTGGTCTAGCACATAAAATCCCAATAAAATACATTTACATTTTTGGTTGTAACATGACAAAATGTGGAAAAGTTCAAAGGGTATGAATACTTTTTCAAGGCCCTGTAAGTAATTGTGCAGACATCTGAATTCAGCAATGGTAATAGAATGAGGGAGTCAGCAATTATGTCAGCGCTACAAGAAATGAAATCAAAACCATAAAAAAGTCAGCAAACTGCTTTTAAACCAGTAAATGGGAAGTATAATGTACTTTTGCAACCTAATTGTACTGTGACAATTAAAAGTATAAGAAAATATTTGGTTGTGGGAATACAAAAAACATAATTCCTCCTCAAAGCAGGAAAGGCATTTTAAATAGGAAACAGTAAAATTTGAATGTGTAAAAAGTAGTTAAACTGATTAATTTGTATGCCATTCAGCATTTTTTATAAACACACATTTTGTTGGGTGATTTTTTGTTACTTTAAATGCTTTGAAATAGGTGAAGGTTGTAGCACAAGATAGTTTCTAAGAAAATGAATAATTTTGTGCTTCAAAGACAAATACAAGCTTGAAGTTTTATAGAATTTAAGTGCCATATGCTAATCATATTCTTTATAGACTATTTGGAATATTGGCATACTGTATAATAAATATCAATATTTTAGTGATTGGTAAACAAAATCTCTGAAACCATCAATACTAACCTACAAGGTTGTGTACCTGTGTGAATTCAATAGGTAAATTGTGCTTTCTTGATATAAGGCAATAGTAATACCCTAATAATATATAGTAGAAACAGTAGCACACAACAAAAGTAAATACCTTAATCTTTAAAACATGAAAGAAACAAAAGCACTTATTCCCTCCATTAAGAGTGGTAGATTAAAATCATATGAAGACCATCTAATTGTAGCAATGATCAGTATACTGTATATCCAGTATATGTTACCAAAATCTATTATTTCATTGCTTGCAGCACTCCCTAGTGTTTAAGTAAGGTAAGATTTGCCTTCTCTAAAACTGACCTACAATTTTGCCTCTGTTTCAATGTCTGTGTCAGTTAACAGACACCAACAGGCAAACCAGCTGATCTGGAATATCACAACACTTGAAAAATGTTTTGCATTAAAGCTAGAGTCAGTGTTGTTATTATTATAAAGGATTTATATAACCCTAACAGTTTATGCAGTGCTTAACAACTTCAGAGAAAAGCAGACAGTACAATTACAATACAGTTTAACCACCAGAGGATTTACCCCCCTTCCTGACCAGGCCATTTTTTGCGATATGGCGCTGGGTTAATTTAACTGACAATTGCACGGTCATGCAATGCCGTACATAAATTAAATTTATATCCTTTTTTTCTCCACAGAGCTTTCTTTTGGTGGTATTTGATCACCTCTGTGGTTTTTATTTTTTGCACTATAAACAAAAAAATACCAACAATTTTGAAAAAAAAAAACAACCTAAATTTTTTACTTTTTGCTATAAAACATATCCAATAAAAAAAATTTAAAAAATCAAATGTAGTCATAAATTTAGGCCAAAATGTATTCTGCTACATCAAAACGGTCCTTTTTCAGCGTCTGTGAAATCCTTAAATTACTAATAAAAATTTGTGTTTCTAATAAGTCCATCTTCATATAATCACTCACATCATTATCCACGAGTACCTCAAAAAGAAAAACTATACAGTACATAGTGCGTTATCCCTATTTTACTAACAAAAAAAATAAATAATCAAACTCAGTGAAAATGTGTTCAAAACTCCACCAAGTGTCCACTTCTACGTATATAGCTGTAATATATACTCTCACCCTATATATACTTGTGCATAGCCTTATAAAACATTCCATCAGCAAACTTCCATAACTCCTAATCCTCCAAATGCGTCCTTCCCTCTGTGAAGAATACCTCCGAAGAGAACGTATTATAGTGTATTATCCTTTATAACGTAACAATATGTGCTCCCCTCCTCAGAAACACCAGTGCGATGTGAATACCCTCGCCACCACCTTGCAAACCATGCACCTTACCGGACAGCACATCCGTTAGCATAAATTATAAGTGGCTTCTCTCATCCAGCAATACTCCAGCTCCCAATGGCATCATAACATGGGTCAAAACAAAGACCATATAGTGCTGTATGTCTTTATAAAATGATCTATTTATTAGAAATGTGCTTACAAGCAAATGGCAATAAAATGGCATATCTTTTCAGCAAAGTAACATCATATCCCCTCAGTTTCAGCATTCGGCATACAGAACCTCATCTAAGATGACTGCTCCGTAGTTTCCGGTTTGCGTCTGCGTCCAACGTCATGTCCTTGATGTGTTTCGTCACTTCTAACTTCTTCAAAAGGATAGAAGTGGACACTTGGTGGAGTTTTGAACACATTTTCACTGAGTTTGATTATTTATTTTTGATGATATTAAAATAGGGATAACGCACTAAGTATAGTTTTTCTTTTTGAGGTACACGTGGATGGAGTGATTATATGAAGGTGGACTAATTAGAAGCACAAATTTTTATTAGTAATTTAAGGATTTCACAGATGCTGAAAAAGGACCATTTTGACTTTGGACTTTCGGGAGAGAAAATGTGACTTTTTGTGTCTATGGTGTGTTTTAGAATTGTTACATTTTAGGGTTTACCGGTTTTTGTTATGCGTATTCTGCTACATGTCTTTGCTAAAAAAAAAAACAGTACGTGTAAATTAATTGGTTTATGTGAAACTTATAGCGTCTACAATTGGCGGTATATATACACTTTTTTTTTTCACGGGGGGGGGAACTGACTAACTGCTACTGACTAACTGCCAGTGACACTAATACAGTGATCAGTGCTAATAAAAAGCACTGACACGGTACTAATGACACTGGGCAGGAAGGGGTTAACATCTGGAGGCTAGATACTGAGCCATGGGGATCAGAAAAGTCCTGCGTAACAAGGTAATTTATTTATTATTTATTTCAGGTGCTTATATAGCACCATCAATTTACTCAGCGCTTTACATATATACATATATTGTACATTCACATCAGTCCCTAACCCTCAAGGGGTGTACAATCTAAGGTCCCTAACTCACATTCATATGTACACATACTAGGGCCAATTTAGACAGGATTCAATTAACCTACCAGCATGTCTTTGGAGTGTGGGAGGAAACTGGAGTACCCGGAGGAAACCCATGCAGGCACAGGGAGAACATGCAAACTTCAGGCAGGTGGTGCCGTGGCTGGGATTCAAACCAACGACCTTAGTACTGCCAGGCGGAAGTGCTAACCATTTAGCCACTGTGCTGCCCTGTTATAATGGAACATTATAAAGATGGAAAAGAACGTATAAAGATGTCCAAAGCCTTGAATATGCCAATCAGTACTGTTAAATCACCTATTAAGAAGTGGAAAGTTTGGGGATCTCTTGATACCAAGCCAAGGTCAGGTAGACCAAGAAAGATTGCAGCCATTACCTTGTTACGCAGGACTTTTGACAGCTATTTTCTGATCCCCATTGCTCAGTATCTAGCCTAGTCAGTGCTTCCACGTAAGAGCTAACAAACTCATTGACTACTTTTACACTGACACTAATAGCAATTTAAAAAGCCACAGATGTGGGACATTAACCTCTAATTGGCATTGTGTGTCTTTACCAAGGCCAAACATTGCAGGGTATGTAAACTTTTGATCATGGCCATTTGGGTGATTTCTGTCATCATTGTGATTTAAAAAGGAGCCAAACAACTATTTGATAATAAATGGCTTCATATGATCATCATGCTTCCATAAAAGAACATTTTTTGGCATGATCAGTCATATTTTAAATATCAATGCCAAAATTTCACAATTTCTCCCGGGGTATGTAAACTTTTGAGCACAACTCTGTGTGTGTGTATATATATATATATATATATATATATGGTTTTGTGCAGCCCTGCAGCAGTACTTCTACTAAAGGGTGGCAGGCAAGTGGTTAATACAATAGGAATCAGAGGGCCCAGCTCATTAGAGCTTACAATCTAAGTGGGAGGGTCAAGAAACGAAAGGTACTAACTGTGGGGGATGAGCTGATGGAAAAAAAAAAAGTTGTTAGGTCGGGGCAGGGTAGGCCTCTCTGAGGAGAAGGGTTTTCAGGGGTATTGCTATTTTGAGACTAGGTTAGTGATGTAGCTGGGGTCAGAGTTGTGGATGGCTTTGTAAATTGCTGTTAGCATTTTGAATTTAAATTGTTAGGTAAGCGAAAGCCAATGGAGGGATTGGCAGAGAGGAGTAGTGGACACTGAACGATTAGTAAGCTGAATGAGTCTGGCAGCAGCATTCATAATGGACTGAAGGGGAGATAGCCTATATAAAGGTAATGTCAGGGCTCCGGGTATGACCAGAGGTATGTGAACTGACGCAGGGAAACGCAGGCTTCAGATATGTTATAAACAATATAATTTATTAATACTAACAATACAAAACGCAGTGCAATACTAAAACATAAACAAAGTGCAAACAAACCAAACCAAGCCACCCACAGATAACAATACATACAATGCAAGCGTAGTCAGGCAGGCCGGGTCAATAACAATCGGGCAGGTAGGAACAGGAGGAGCAGGCAGAGAGTAGTTAGGTCACGAGCCGGGTACAGCAACTAACGGGCAGGTAGGTACAGGGGGTCAGGCAGAGAATGGTCGGGGTCACAAGCCAGGGATCAAACTGGAGAAGTCAGCAGAGGTCAGGATCAGGCAGGGTTGGCAACGAGTCAGTAAGGCAGGAACAGGAACAGGAACAGGAATGCAGGTAACAAGATACAGGGGCCCATAGAAAAACACACACCAAGGCCCAGACTGCAGGTGTGGCCATCCCTTAAATACACCTCCGTAATCAGCTTCAGGTGTTTGGCTGACTGCAGGGTTGAGTCTCTGATTGCTGAGAGCACCCGCTGGCCAGCCCTGGTACTGCAGCCCACAAGGCAGGTGAGTCCCACCATTACTGGCAAGTCCATTCCTGACAGGTAAGCCACTGAGGAGGGAGTTGCCATTGTGTCATTGGTTAGGAAGGGGTGTATTTTGGAGATGCTGTGGTGGTTGAGGCAGGCATCTTTGGACATTGATTGCATGTGGGGCCAAAAGGAGAGTTCAGAATCTAGGATTACACCTACTACTTTGGCATACAAGGACGGGTTGATAGTTGAGCGGTCAATCTTGACAGAGAAGTCAGGGGAAATATTGTGAGCTTGTTTTGGACAGACTGAGTTTTAAGGAAGAAGTGTGACATTCAGTCTATGTCTGTTAGTAAATTAATGATGCATTGGAGATTGATGGAGTGAGCTGAACGGTTGAGAGGTATATTTGAGTGTCATCAATGTAGAAATAGTATTGGAAGCTATGGGAGGCTATTAACTGACTGAGGGAGGATGTGTAGATTGAGAATAGGAGAGGTCCAAGAACAGAACCTTGGGGGACCCTGACAGAGAAAGGAAGAGGAAAAGAAGTAAAATTTTAAGTGACACTGAGGGTGTGGTGGGAGAGGTAGGATGAGAACCAGTGAAGAGTATAGACACGAAGACCAAAGGAGTAGAGTTTTGTGAGGAGGATGCAGTAGTCCAACGTGTCAAAGACAGCAGAGGGGTCCAGGAGTAAGAGTACAGAGTATTGTCCATTGGTTTTAGCCGTTAGTAAATAGTTTGTGAGTTTTAGGAGAGCAGTT
This sequence comes from Staurois parvus, assembly GCF_062004578.1. Lineage (NCBI taxonomy): Eukaryota > Metazoa > Chordata > Amphibia > Anura > Ranidae > Staurois > Staurois parvus. The sequence continues at coordinate 703,684 of NW_028317852.1, read as the reverse complement.
TCTGTGGAGAGGGCGAAAACCAGACTGAAGGGGATCAAGAAGGTTGTTCTCAGTGAGATGGTTGCTCAGCTGAATGTGGACCAGATGTTCAAGGAGTTTGGAGGAAAAGGGGAACAAGAAAGGAAAGCTGTTCCTGTTGTGCCATTTATGGCTATGACATATTGAGAACAATGGCGCCGTGTGCTTTTCACAGATGAGAGCAGGTTCACCCTGAGCACATGTGACAGATGTGAAAGGGTCTGCAGAAGCCGTGAAGAACATTATGCTTCCTGTAACATCGTTCAGCATGATGGATTTGGTGGTGGGTCAGTGATGGTCTGGGGAGGCATATCCATGGAGAGACACACAGACCTCTACAGGCTAGACAATGACACCCTGACTGCCATTAGGTATCAGGATGAAATCCTTGGACCCATTGTCAGACCCTACACTGGTGCAGTGGGTCCTGGGTTCCTCCTGGTGCACAATAATGTCCGGCCTCATGTGGCGAGAGCAAGCTGTTCCTGGAGGATGGAGGAATTGATACCATTGAATGGCCCCCACGCTTGCCTGACCTAAATCCAATAGAACACCTCTGGAATATCATGTTTCGGTCCATCTGACGCTGCCAGGTTGCACCGCAGACTGTCCAGGAGCTCAGTGATGCCCATGGTCCAGATCTGGGAGGAAATACCGCAGGACACTATCTGTTGTCTCATTAGGAGAATGCCCCAATGTTGTCAGGCATGCATACAAGCATGTGGGGGCCATACAGGATTACTGAGTACCGTTTTGAGTTGCCCCAATGAAATTTCAGCAAAATGGACTAGCCTGCTGATTTTCGGGGTGTCTTTGAATTCAGTCCTCTTTAGGTTGATCATTTTCATTTCCATCAAATGATGGGGCATCCTTACATTCCTAACACATTACCCAGTCCATATCACTATAGATATCCAGCATGATATTTTTCCTCATTGAGATCTGATGTGTTTTCAAAGTGTTCCTTTAATTTTTCTGAGCAGTGTAGTATAGAAGTGGTTGTCTTTAAGTGACAAGCAAAGCAGGAAAACTGCTGTGACAGATCACTCCCTGTTCTAGTGCGCTGAACTCCACCAACCCTCTTCCCTCGCCCATCCCATGTGATGTCACATACAAGTGCCTGGGATGGAATTGAGAGGAAAGTCTATCAAAAGGAGGCCACTATTAGACCCAGAATTTCATGCAGAATTTAACTGAGGGTTTATTTTATGACCTGTGAATCTGTGTGGGACCTTAAGGAGGCAAGCTTCTTCAGAAGATTAGACCCACATACTCCAGACAGTGCGATGTCTGGGTGGGCAGAATTTAGAAAGTTCCTTAACCAGCCAAAGTTTTGAAAAAACTGTATTGTTCTTTGGACATTTGCTGACAATGTCGTGGCAAAGTAGTACTGCGAGAGAATACCCTGAAAATTGAGTGATCTGGTTCCACAGAAGGACAGGAAGTGGAGCAAGCACTTTTATAAACATTCAGTGAGCAGAGGAGAGCCCGAATGTCAGTTCCATAAATTAGTGCTGGTCTCCAACAGCAAAAAGCAGAAAGCTTTCATGTAGGGGAAAGATGGGAATATGTATTGAAGATAGTCATCTTGTGTGTCTACTGATGAAAGAAATTCCACTTGTCTGAAAGAAGCAATGATAGACCTGGCTGATTTCATCACAAATTTTGGTATAGAATGGGGCAGATGCCAGTAAAGCTGCCTGTTTGAGCTGATGCTGGCAGATTGGAGGGTAGGAAGAAAGTAGGGGACAGGGATAGAAATTCTTTTTTGTACCCCATTGAAATGATAGATTGGACCTAAAGGTCTTGGATCCAGGCTGGCACAAATGCCAATAGACATCCCCCCACTTCAAAAGTGGGGCCTTTCTTTCATTGTGAGGAGGGATTCTGGGCAGGCTTGGTGTACTTATAAAAGGCTTATGGTGAAAGGAAGAATTAGGTTTTGATTTTGATTATAAAGAAGGCTTCAAATCCTTAAGAGGGGGGACATCCTCAATAGGAACTGTAAGGTCTTTAACCAAAATGGCAGATCAACTACTAGAACGACCCATTTTTTTTATTAATTCCTTTTACCTGGGATAAATTTCTGGATAAGATCAATTCTCATATAGTGCACCTTCAGATTGTGCATGGATGGATAAGAAATATCTTTTTTGATTTACCCAGCCTCTTTGCACCCATAGTTGCTTGTTTTGGCTGTGAAGGATCATTTGCTGTTAGGCAAAGACTAGTCTGCACCCCATCAGTCAGGGTGTCAACAGCAGAAATCATCTGTTGAGCAGCATAACAAATTAGTTGTAAGTCCTGAAGGTTTTTTACCTTCATTTATTCTATGCATGAAGCTAAAAAACCTTCAATATGCAGCTCTCCCCACAGCCCTCCGAATACTTACCCGAGCCAGCTCTAGCGATGTGTGCAAGAGCAGCCGCTGTCCCTGCTCCTTGCCTTCTCATTGACTCAGAGACATTGGTTCCCACTGCTGTCAGTCATAGCCAGCGAGGAGGGAGCATGGGTGAAGACAAGCCCCATTCCATGTGTCTTATGGATGTACAGAGCGGGGCTCAGGAGCGAGCGTGCATGAGTGCCCCCATAGCAAGCAGTTTGCCTATGGGAGCACTCAGCAGGAGGGAGAAGCCCAAAGCACCAACGGGGGACTTGAGAGGAGGAGGGCCTTTGTGCAGATCAGATACAGTAAGCATAATATGTTTGTAATTTATTAAAAAAAAAAAAGTTAAAGTCTTTAGTATCACTTTAAGGATTATAAAACACAGAGAATGAAAGCTCTTCTGCAGCTTTCACTACAATGTGTGTATCTTCCCACCTCACCTTCAAGGAGGCTAGGAGTTTCCATCTCTGATTCATGAATAGTGTCAGGGAGAAGAGAGTATTGCAGCATTTTTGGCCTCTGGACACCAAAGGTTCTAGTAGGGCAGACAGTTTTCCAATAAATTCAGACAGTGGCAGAGATATCTGCTTTTGTCAGGTGGTCTGCATGTTGCTCACCTGAGAGGGTGCTTGAGTCAGAGGAGGGGAGCATTGTATAATAGGACAATGCCTTTGGTATAGCTAACCCCTAAGAAGTGTTCTGTGTTTCCTGTAGGCCAGTGGCAACGCATATGTTCTTTGGCCCTTTGTTGCATCTCTCTTGCACCTGTGATCCAATATTGCTAAGAGAGGGTGTAGAAGGCATATGGTTTTACATGTCTGGTATTCAGGGGTAGCTATACCCAGGTGCTGGCTCTGTCTATGTCAGAAAAGGCTGCAAGAAGTGCGATGAACTTGTTGTACATATTTGAGTAGATATGGTGAGGGTGGTCAGGTCAGTCGGAAGGCGTATTGCATCTATGGAAGACTGGATGGAACCCCCCACATTAAATTTAAGATTAAATAGATCATCAGAGACAAGTATAAACACAAGAAAATTAATAACTCCCTCTTCCTGTACCTACTGTATGTGTCCGCTTGTGTGCTAAGCACTGCAGGTACTCTATGGGCAGGAACTGTTGTAATGTACATGCAAACCCTGTCTTACTTTATTCAAGTTGCTAGGCTTGTTAGATAACTAGTCTTCACCCATCACAGTAGGCATACCCCCTAAGGGGTCTCTAAGGTCTGGGAACCATAAAAATTGACCATAGCCCTGACCCTGTATAGCACCCTAAGGCTAACTACAGCCATTACAACAATTTTCCAAGGTAGGAGCCTAATACAAAAATCAGTGCTTAATGCAAACATTACAGGCCAGCCTCACGCAGTGGGCTCCAGGCTCAGTCCTCGAGCGTTACCAATCCAGGAAACTGCTAGATAGAACAGGGCAATATGTTGTCAGATCTTGATAGAAGTGTCTTGATGAAAAATATAAGTGATTGAAAAAAGGAATAAAAACTTCTCCAAAAGTAGATGAAGTTCACTACATATGAACACTATAAAAACATGTGTTTGGGGTTATATGAGTGTGCCCCTAGCAAAGCTTTTGCCACTGTCCAATTACCTTAAGGTAGCCTGCATATAACCCCATGCTCTATGAATACAAATCCTGTGTCCTGTACTGTATGATTAAGTCATAATACCCATAAACCCTGAAGCCCCCCATCAGCTGTATCTGAGAAATATAGGCGATATAGGCCCTGATTTACTAATGTGCCTAGATGGTGTCTAGGTGCATTTCCGTGGGCTAACGTCTACTTTTCATTAGAATCCATCTACTTTTAGACGGCAAAGACATTTACTAAAGAAAGAGTCTAACAAATAGACGCAAAAGCAAATTTACTTATAAACAACAAATAGTGCAGCGCTAAAATGATAAAACGTGATATACAATATTAAAAGAACAATAAATGAATCAATTCTAAATTATGAATAAAATGAATCACATATATTAAAATTGAATGATTATAGATATAATGTTCATCTAGGAGGAGCCGACACACGCCGTTGACGTCACGCCGTCAGAGCATTGTGGAGCTCCGGCGGCCATCTCCTTTCAGGGACGGTTAGTCCTTTCCACCGCAATTCATATTGTTTTAATGTTTGGATGCATCCTGCTATTTAATTAAACATATCAGACCTTACTACACTATGGGCGTCTTTTTGTTCTGATCCCGTGTGGGGAGTATTATTTCTGCAGATGCCCTCCTAATCAGTGTATCCAGAGAGAGAGTTCCCTGCCAATTTGCTGACAGCAGTGCTTAAGGAGAGGGAGTTTCCTGCCCATCTGCTGATAGCAGCGCCCATCCATTCCTAAAGGGAAACCCAGGAGCATTACTATCTTCATATATTCCTGGATCTTTTCCATCCTGTGAGGGGGCTTTAATTCGCTGACCCAGATGGCTACCTGATGACACCATGTTTTTCCATTCATATTGCACTATTACAGTGCACGTCCAGTGAGTGCGCATTTTTTCCATCACTGTAAGGCACCCGCACCGGTTTGTAGCAGTGAGAACTTTTTTTCACCATTGAACCACCTTTATGAACATTATATCTATAATCATTCAATTTTAACATTTGTGATTCATTTTATTCATAATTTATAATTGATTCATTTATTGTTCTTTTAATACTGTGTATCACGTTTTATCATTTTAGCGCTGCACTATTTGTTGTTTATTTGAAGAAGGATTTCTTTTGGTTGCCTTGAGTGCATAGCTGCTTCTTTGAAAAGCGCTCACTTCTGATTGTTTCTTTCTACTGCAAATTTACTTACAGCCACAATACAAGAATCCGTCTAAAAAAAACAGACGTCCTAGAAGCACATCTAACAGGACAAAAAATCACTGTAGAAACATGTTCACATTGAAATTTGCTTCCCCAAATATATGGATTTCAAGTTAAACAATATATTACTTTTCAAAAAAAATTTTCAGTAGGTAAAAAACTGTTTTTTAGGGAATTCATGACAGTCAAAAACTAGATGCTTTTCCAACATCTACTGTATGCACAGATATAAATGCACATGTGCAGAACACAATTTAGCCATCTGCAGGGCGCTTTCTTTTTTTAGACGCTGTTTAATAGTAAATCTCTGTGTGGAGTCCACTGACAGACGGCACTAAATCGAGTCTACTGTGTTTGACAACCAGCACTATTTGTAGCTAGGCATATCTTTATGTATTCTGATTTGATTTCCTTAGTTCTATTGATTCTATTTTTGTTTCTTATCCTTTATAATGATTTCTGTAATGGTTTTACATATTTTGAAGATCTAGATAATATATATTGTGACAGCTGAATCTAAAAATAAAGGTCAGCAATTAAAAAAAAATGGTGTGGGGTCCCCCCCTCTCATCCATACCAAGCTCTTTGGGTCTGGTATGGATTTAGAGGGGAAGCCCCATGCCAAAAATTAAAACAAAATTTTGCAGGGTCCCCCAAAATCCATACCACACCCTTATCTGAGCATACAGCCTGGCAGGTCAGGAAAGGGGGGGGGGGGTGAGCAAGCGCCCCCCCTCCTGAACAATGCAGGCCACATGCCCTCAACATGGGGGGGTGCTTTGGGGCAGGGGGGCTCCCCCCGAAAGCACCTTGTCCCCATGTTGATGTTGAAGGGCCTCTTCCCCACAACCCTGGGCTGTGGTTGTGGGGGTCTGCGGGCGGTGGGGCTTATCAGAATCTGAAAGCCCCTAGATCCCAGACCCCCCTATGTGAATGAGTATGGGGTACATTGTACCCCTACTCATTCACAAAAAAACAAAGTGTAGTGCAAAAAAAGACAGGATACGATCTTTGACAAGTCCTTTATTAAAAGAAAAAAACTAATGAAATGTCCACCACAGTAGATCCAACGTCAATCACGATGCCCGCCACCGCCGCTACCTGAAAAAAAGAAGAAAAAAAACGTTCCGCTTCCGACAATGGCTTCAAGCCTTCTGCTTGCTCTGGTGGTTTGACAGTTCTTAAATAAGTAAGGAGCAGGGCCACCCAGGAACAGGAAAAAGTAATACAAGAACTACTTTTGAAATCATGCTGCAGCAAATCGCGTATGTTAAGACACTCACATTTACATTCATTAGAACAGGTACGATTTCAATTCCCAAATCGCACCTGAAATTGCGGCAGGGTGAACCAGCCCTAAGGACTGGTTCACACTGGATGTGACTTGGCATGCAATTTGCATGCTCTGCGACTAACACCCCAGTCACATCCAATCCGATTTGGAAATCATGCGACTTACCGTGAAGTCACACAATTTCAAAATCGGATTGTATGTGAACGTAGCCTATAGCAGACAATAGGTTGCGACTTGGCCTACAATTGGAAGTCACCTGGCATGCAAATCGCATGCCAAATCGCACCCAATGTGACCGGGGGCCACCACAGTCACATCCAAGCCGATTTTGAAGTGGTGCGACTTACACCACGGTCACATCAAGCCAAACTTTTAAAGCATGTGACTTACAGAGAAGTCGCATGATTTCAAAGTCGGGGGACATGCCAATTTCAAGTGCGATTTGCAAGACATCTGACACAGATCTCTCTACAAATCGCACGAAAAGTAGTGTATTCGCTACTTTAGAAATTGTTGCGGCTCTGAACAAGTTTGAACCACACCAATATGAACGCTCTAATAGCGGTCACATCGAGTACGACTTGGCATGCGATTTGCATGACATGTGACTTGCAAATCGTATGTCAAGTCGTACCTTATTGTCCGCTATTAGTGCGGTCACATGGGTGCGTTTCCGACACTGATTTCTAAAGTAGTGCATGTACTACTTTTGTGGCGATTTGCATAGACATCTGTGTCAGATGCCTTGCAAATCACAAGGAAATCAGCAACTTCACAGTAAGTCACACGATTTCCAAATCGGCTTTGATGTTACCGGGGTGTAAGGTCTTTTTATGTTTGATTTTCTGAGTGTTTTTCCGATTTATGGGAAATCCTGCATACTAGCAAAAGTGAATTGACATTTTCAGTATTGCATGCGAGATGTGGTCATGTGACTGCCTTAACTCATGCGATAATCTGGAGTGAATTGTGCCCATAGGGCCAAGAAATATTGCCATGGGGTTCCCCTTCACATCCCTGTTCAATGTTCTGTTGTATGCTGCACAGGTACACTTCACTGTTGCTTTCTTTCTGACTCTGATTTGTGGGGCCTGTATACCAAGGGTTAACGCAGGTGAGCAGAGGATTAGTTACAGTTGCAAGAAAAAGTATGTGAACCCCTTGGGATTACGTGGAGTTTTGCATGAATTGGGCATAAAATGTGCTCTGAACGTCATCTAAGTCACAACAATAGAAGAACACAGTTTGCTGAACATAATACTACACAAACATTAGATGTTGCCATGGTTTAATTGCACATAACATGTAAACATTCACAGTGCAGGGAGGAATAAGTATGTGAGGCCCTAGCTTAATGACTTCTCCCAGAGCTAATTGGAGCCAGGAGTGAGCCAACCTTGACTTCAATCAGTGTGATGATATTGGATGTGTTGCTGACAGCTGTCCTGCCCTTAAAAAACACACACCTGTTTTGGGTTTACTGGTTTCAAGAAGCACTGTCTGATGTGAGCCATGCCTCGCAGAAAAGAGCTCTCAGAAGACCTACGATCAAGAATTGTTGACTTGCATGAAGCTGGAAAGGGTTACAAAAGTATCTCCAAAAGCCTTGATGTTCATGTGTCCATGGTAAGACAGACTGTCTACAAATGGAGAAAGTTTAGCACTGTTGCTACTCTCCCTTGGCGCGGTCGTCCTGTAAAAATGACTGCAAGAGCACAGCGCAGAATGCTGCATGAGGTAAAGAAGAATCCCAGAGAGTCAGCTAAAGACCTACAGAAATCTCTGGCACATGCTAACATTTTTGTTGACACATCTACAATAAGGAAAACATTAAACAAGAATGGAGTACATGGAAGGACACCACGGAGGAAGCCATTGCTGTCCAAAAAAGAATATTGCAGCACGTTTGAAGTTTGCAAAAGAGCACCTGGATGTTCCACAGCACTACTGGCAAAATATACTGTGGACAGATGAAACCAAGATTGAGTTGTTTGGGAAGAACACACAACACTATGTGTGGAGAAAAAAAGGCACAGCACATCAACATCAAAACCTCATCCCCACTGTAAAACATGGTGGAGGGAGCATCATGGTTTGGGGCTGCTTTGCTGCCTCAGGGCCTGGACGGATTGTTGTCATTGATGGGAAAATGAATTCCAGAGTTTATCAAGACATTTTGCAGGAAAACGTACGACCATCTGTCCGCCAACTGAAGCTCCACAGAGGATGGGTGATGCAACAGGACAATGACCCAAAGCATACAAGTAATTCAACAAAACAATGGCTGAAACAGCACCGAATACGCCTTCTGGAGTGGTCCAATCAGAGTCCTGACCTCAACCCGATTGAAATGCTGTGGCATGACCTTAAGAGAGCGATTCACACCAGACATCCCAAGAATATTGCTACACTGAAACAGTTTTGTGAAGAGGAGTGGTCCATAATTACTCCAGATCGTTGTGCAGGTCTGATCTGCAACTACAGGAAACATTTGATTGAGGTTATTGCTGCCAAAGGAGGGTCAACCAGTTATTAAGTCCAAAGGTTCACATACTTTTTCCTCCCTGCACTGTGAATGTTTACATGTTATGTGCAATTAAATCATGGCAACATCTAATGTTTGTGTAGTATTATGTTCAGCAGACTGTGTTCTTCTATTGTTGTGACTTAGATGACGTTCAGAGCACATTTTATGCCCAATTCATGCAAAACTCCATGTAATCCCAAGGGGTTCACATACTTTTTCTTGCAACTGTAGGTGCAAACACTTTCTCTGACCAAATGAATGACAGTGGTGGGTGTGGTCTTCATTTGGAGTGGGGCCTTGTTTGGTGTGCTCCAAATCCAACTTATGTTATATAAAGGGCTACAGTAGTGGGTGGTTTGTCCTGATAATAGGCCAGGTTATTTTCAGCAAGTCCTTGCCTGTGGTGGTTTTGGGGAGGAGGAAGAAGAGATAGTGTGCCGAATTGCCACAGACCCCACTCAGGCTGTGTTTTGAAGTGGGCTGTAAATGTCTTGCATTACATGAATAAATGCTGTGGCTTTGGGCAAGAGAGTGGAGAGGAAGTAGAGCAGCTGGCCAGTTTTGGCTATTATCTGTGCCACCTGTAGATTTATGGAGAAAAAAGAACCTCTGCTATGCATCTAAATGTTTTTATTTTTCTTTCAGCAGATTAACTGCTGGAGTACAAGGCAAAGGGAGACCCTGGGAAGCCTGTTGTGATTAGCTATCTGACGTCACAGGTGGGTTTGGAAAAGTGATCTTAACAATTGTTCCAAAATAAACTAAACATGTAAGACTTACCTGCTCTGCCCAGTAGTTTGCCACAGAGCAGCCCAGATCCTTCATTTCGTTGCTCTCCTGCCAGCATTCCTTGGTCCCTCTCTCCTGTCCGGTGCCCCCAGAACAAGCACTTTGTTCTGGTGTGAGCCCAGGAAGACTCCTTCATAAGTCACTAAGTCCAGAGAGCCACTAAGTCCAGGGAATCAGGATGGGGCTCTACTTCAAGTAAGCATTAGTGTGCCTGGGGCAGGGGGGACCTTGTGCCTTTCCAAACACAATAATTGCTCAAAGAAGGTTTACTTCACCTCCTGAAATGGTAACAAATGAAAAAGATACTCTAGCTAGCCTGCACTGAGAAGTGATTGTCATGATGAAATGTCAATGATTCTTTGCTCTCATTTTACAGAAGTGGTACTGCTTGCAGTTCAAGCTGGGAGAAAGCCACCTTCATATCCTCCACTCGCCTTTATTTGTGGCCAGTGGATATTTAGTGGCACCAGGCAAGAACTGTCATCAAGGCCCTGCATAAACACCCTGGCATGCCAGAAGTGGTTTGAAAGCAGCAAGGCAACTTGACCATCCCTTTCCTCTATGCTGCTTTTGGAGGTGCACAATTGCTTCTCGTTCCTGAACGAACTTGCACCGGATACACTGTTCAACAAATTTTTATTTTTTGCCAGTTTTGGAAACAAAAGGATCCATTTCTTAATGAATTTCACATTCTGAGTTCAAATATAACAATGAAATTTGTCAATTGGCTCTAGTTTTTCTGTAAACGGAAAGTTTTCTACTATAGGCGTAATGACTACATAATGCACAATAATTATATAGATAGATGTCTTTCCACAAATATAAAGCAAGTGATATTGACTACATAACAAAGCCTAAATGGCATAATATATTGCATAGGATTACCAAGAAAAATTATAGCCATAAGCTAAGTTGAATCATTTTAATACTTAGGATTCTCACTAGTTTTGTCTTCAGTTTGTGTCGGTTTTGCTTCTCTTGGCTTTTCTCTTGTATTCGAGGAAAGGGCTATCTCTTACAACTGCACGTGACTACACGCTTCAGGTTCTTCCTCACTTGACTCAACCACGAAGGATTCTGGTGCTTTAGGAATTGGTAGCCCCTCTCCATGAGCAACTGGACGTATTGCCGATGGAATATTTGGATAGTGCACAGATAACTTTTTCTTCTTATTTAGCCCTTTTACAATTGGAGGCACCATACAAAAGTAACAATTACTAACATGATCTGTTGGCTCTCTCCAAATCATTGGCACAGCGAAAGGCATAGATGCCTTTTTTCCATTCAACCATTGCTCCAGTGCCGTCCCACAAGAATTGCAGCATATATGTGGTGCCCAGCTCTTGTCCTGGTCTCCTATCTTGCAGTCAAAATACAAGTTGTAGGCTTTCTTAATCATTCCTGTTATCCTCCTTTTTTGTGAGATAAAAGTTATTTCACCGCAGATATAGCAGAAATTATCTGCTTTATTCACACAAGTTCGAGGCATTACTGAGTAGCCTATATAAGCATAAAACGAAATGTAAAGACGCTGTCTAACTACAATCAGCTACAGATACTGCAGCTTTTATGCAGTGAAGTGATGCAATTAAAGGCTAATATTGCATCATCTCAGTATACATGCAATTTTCTATTGGTCACCAGTATCAATTGCGCAATATGCAGCTGAAGTTGCATCATAATTTTGAATGGCTTACGTCATTAGATGGGTGAATATATCATGGAAACTAGAGCCAATCAACATTTTTTAGGGTCATTTTCGTTTTCAGCACCCCAAAATTATGTAAGATTAGCTAATTTTATGCCCAAAACTTTTTACCTGTTGAACAGTGATATCGAAGTCCCCATATTTTCCAGATATGTTTGAGCCATGTGCTGGCAAACAGTGGAGCCAGGTTTTGTTTTGCACAAAAATTGGGAGCTGGCAGTCATAGCTTTCCATCAGGCCATGTATTTGCCTTTTTTTGTGTTTTGTCAAATAAAGACTATTTTTTGGTTCCTTAAAACAGTGTCATATCCTCTTGATTCTATTTCCGAGAGTTAAGATGGCCAGATAATATGCAATCTGATGAAAAGTCAGTGCAATTTCCTCTACATGTAGCTAAAGTCTGTAATAGACGGACCTGCCAAAACAATGCATTAATTTCGAGTGGGCCAGGCCCATACACTACATAATGGAGGCTTGCTATGAAGGAACATTCATGTTTGGATACCTGAGCTCATGTGGTTTGGGTGCAAATATGTCAGGCCATTGCAACGTATTGACTAATGCAGCTCAATATAGATCAGGCATACAGAAAAGTGGACCTTGTCCATAGAATAGCCACTGGGATGTCCTATCTGGGCACACAGATCTGGCCTATGCATAATTGGGTACATTCTGGAAAATGAGAATTCAGGATGCTTTATAATACTAAGGGGTTAGGTAATGCTTGTTTCAGGGGAAACATTACTAATAATTGTTGTATTCTCTGTTGAAAATGTGTCAGATTCCTAGATACATTGAGGTACATAGCAGAGGTTCAAGGTATTCCATAGAAGTTATTGTTCTTCCGAACTATACAGGTGGCACAGACACAAGCATACACCCAGGGCCACTGTTAGATATCACGGGGCCCCATACAGCCTACCTGACAGGCCCCACAACACCAGAGAAAATATCAAAATTATATTTATGGTAAAAATACACTAAAAACGTTAGTTAAGAAATAAAGGTATGTGTGTAATTGAGGTCTTGCGGCTCATTCACATGGGTGCTGTGGCCTGTAGAGTGTGAATCAGTGGTTTGTTTTTGTGGCTGTCGCCGTTTGTAGGCAACCTATGTTACACTATGGAAATGCTGCAGGTCCTAATTTGACAGGCATAGAGGTGCAGATGCACAGCCCTGAACTCAGACAGTGAGCATTCAGGGCCACTTCCCCACACCTGTCAGATGAAAACCTATGTTCATACAGCTGCTGTGTCCCCATAGTGTAATAGGTGGTTCCAGCCACATGAACTACCCACTCATTCATGCTGTGCAGGACAGAGGACCTGTGTGAATATGGCATTTTTTACTTTTTTTTTCCTCAGCTCATTAATTTCAATGGGCTGCCTAACATGTGGGAACATGCAAAAATACTGCAGGCATATTATTTTAAAAGCGTGTTGCACCTAACCGCACAGTAGTGTGGTGCCATGCATTTTGGTGGCTGTGAATGCATCTGTGTTTACTAGACATGTGGAGGTGCAATTAAGTTTGCATCATGGTACCTGCGCAAATCTGCAAAAGGCATTGCATTTGTTTGCTGTGCTGGAAATGCTCTTGCATGCATTTCTGCAACACAAATGGTGTGAACAAGTCCTAAGGGCCGGCTCACACTATGGAAACACAGTCTAGATGTGTTCCAGATGAGTTTTTGCATGCCCATTTTTGATGCATGTTTAGCGTGTTTTGGATGCATTCCAGTGCGTTTTTTACGCATTCCGGTTAATTTTTCACCTCTCTTTTTCTTCAATTTAATTAGGGAAATGTGCATTTCAGTACGTTTTACCACATTCCTACAGTTCTGTGCAGAAACAATGCAGCCTGTTCGACTTTTTTAGCTGCACCCGGAACGCACTGGAATGCAAGCACTGATGTGAACTAGGACACTGACAACCATATAACCTTCTGTGCATTTTGGATGCAGAAAAAAAGCCAAAGAAACACATGTAGTGTGAACTGGCCCCAAAGGTTATTATAGGTAAGGCTGGCCATACACTATATAATTTTCTGTCCAATTTCTGCCCAATTTCCTTTAGATTTACATTCAGCTATGTAGTGCAAGAGCCTGCCTAATTGGATAGAATTGGAAGTGTTGTTAGTTTTGACCTCCTATTATATGGTTTTGGTAAATCTAAACCAAAAATCTCAAGAAAATTGTGTAATGTATGGCCAGCCTAAGGCAATGGGGCTGAGCAGGAAATATGAATTTAATCAGACTAGTGGTGAGATACAATCAGGAATCTTATAATAATGCGAGATCTGAGCTGTAGGTGATCGGAAATGAGACACATTAACTTGATCAGTAAATAAATAAAAAGAGTTGGGCAGTTTATACATAGATTTGTAAATGAAACAGGTGATGACGGGGGAGGGGTCAAGTTGTATAAGTGAACAGAAAGGGATGAGCAGTCTAGGGGAGAGAAAAGAAACAAAGTTGCAATCAAATGTAAAAAGAAGGTAAATTGAAAGTTTCAATCTTGACAGAAGAACAGGACGCATGTAAGATTTACAACACTGAGCTGCAGTGTGATAGAATGACAGGAGACTAAGAATGGAATTTTTCAGCTGGAGATGGGCTTGTTAGCTGCCCGGGACCCCCTTATCAGCAGCCCTGCATACACCAGTCAGCTCTTGTACTCCCTCTCCACTTTCTATTCAGTAGCCAAAATCTGATTTGACTGATCAATATTCCTGGCACTGACAGAAGCCTGGAAATTGACTTCCATATTTTGGGCCTTCACAATAGTCTGTATTGTCAAGGAGCTTACAATCTAAGGCCAGAAACTTAGACATGTACTAGGCCCAATTAACCTAACAGCATGTCTTTGGAGTGTTGGCAGAAACACACCCACACAGAGAAAGCATGCAAATTCCAGTCTGGTATTAGAACCCATGACCCAAGTGCTGTAAGCCCTGAGTGCTAACCACTAAGCCACTGTAGGAGACAGAGTTTGAGCAGGAATGTAGAATAGTTACATGATTAAAGAGAAGGAAGATATATAATTATATTGGGAAATTAGAACTGGACATTCAAATTATTTGACATTTAAGTTTGAAAATGTGTGACATTTGAAAATAAGCTGTATGACTTTGTAACATTCATTAGGAAATGCATTAGTTGGTCGATCATGTTTGGAGAAAAAAAAGGAAAGAAAATGAATAGAGGCAACAATAATAGCAGCAACAAAAAATAATAAAATAAAAAAATAATATAATTTAACCACTTGCCTACCGGGCACTTATACCCCCTTCTTTACCAGGCCAATTTTCAGCTTTCAGCGCTGTCGCACTTTGACAATTGCGCGGTCATGCAAGATTGTACCCATATGACATTTTTATCATTTTTTTTTTTCTCACAAATAGAGCTTTCTTTTGGTGGTATTTAATCGCCGCTGGGCGCTTTACTTTTTGCGCTATAAACAAAAAAAAGTGCAAAAAATTTGAAAAAAAAAATGTTTTCTTTGTTTCTATTATAACATTTTTCAAACAGGTAATTTTTCTCCTTCACTGATGTGCGTTGATGAGGCAGCACTGATGGGCACTGATAGGCAGCACAAATGAGGTGGAATGGATAGGCGGCACTGATAGGCAGCACTAATGAGGTGTCACTGATTGGCATCACTGCTGGGCACTGACTGGCGGCACTGCTAGGCATTGACTGGCGCAGCTGATGGGCACTGACTGGCAGCACTGCACTGATGGGTGGCACTTTTGGGCACAGGTAGGTGGCACTTTTGGGCACAGGTAGGTGGCACTGCTGGGCACAGGTGGGTGGTACTGCTGGGCACATGTGGGCGGAACTGGTGGGTGGCACTGCTGGGCACCGATCATCAGTGCCCTGATGATCGGTGCCGATCCCTGCTCTGACAACTGCCGGTTCTCGGCAGTACTTTCCTCGTGCTCTAACAGCGTGAGGAAAGTGCAGCCGAGAACCGCCAATTGCATTTCCCGGTGATCTGTTGTGTCATTGGACATAGCTGATCCCGTGGTAAAAGGCCGCTGTGATTGGCCATTTACCACATCACGTGATCAGCTGTGTCCGTAGGACACAGCGATCACGGAGATTACCGGGGGCGCGCAGGAGAGCGCGTTCTGGGAGGACGTCATATGACGCCCTCCCAGAACTAGCCGGCCGAAGTGTAGCCGTCATTCGGCTATCTGCGGTTGGCAAGAAGTTAAAAGAAAAAGCACACCTGTAAGTATTCTCATCTGGCAGACAAATGCGAATGGGACAGCCCGCAGTTGTGTGCCACCTAGCGACCATATCCGGCATTGCTCCTAGAAATGTGTCTAAGCTGCTTTCATATTTATGAAGGGAATTGTGTCTATAAGATAGTCGCTTTTCAATCACCTTGCTAGACGCTTTTCTGAACACTGAAAGGTCTTAATTTATTGAATTGAGTCTGCCTGAATGTTCAGAGTCTGCTGTTAAGACTCTATTCTTTGTAAATCAGGGCCATACAGTCCACAATACTGCCAGCCAGTGCTTTACACTGTATATTGTGAAATGTCAGGAATTTTTACATGCAGGTTGAAACGTTTCTGAATAGGCAGCTAAAACCAGACAGCAAAGTAACTAAGAGTCTGGGTTACTCAAAACTAACCAGCTTCTAGGTATTGTTTTTATAAACATGCCAACACCTGCCATTAATCAAAACTGCACCAATAGAGGAATTCTACCCTTTAAGTTTGAAGTGGAAACCCGCTTTGCAGAAGAAACACAATTCTAAATTGCTGATAACATGGTAACTAATTATTACTCACCTTCAGATGTGTAGTTATAAAACACTTCAGTAATTTAATAACACGCTTGGGAAAACATTCATTTTTTATTGATATAAATACATTATTATATAATTAAAACATAACTGAAATGTAATTTACAGAATAACTGATGACCAAGCATATACAGAGCCATTATCTTACTATAATTTGCAAAGATCCCAACTACTCCAGAATATGGATTGTCTTTCTGTACAATAAAGTCATTTTCAGCATGACGATACTTATTTACTTAGTCATAGAATATTTTCATGAAATACAATTACTTCACATGTAATACAAAACCATACAATACATTCAGAAAGAAAAAAAAATTAAATAGGGAGAAAAAGAGTAGGCAAAAAGAATTAAGCCCCAAGTTCTAATAAGCACTGGTAAAGAAGGAAATCTAGGTGGTGATGTGTAAAAAAGAAAAAAGTAAACTGCAGGTGGCACCCATAAATCAGACAACAGTTGTTATTTATTTAGTTCAGGTCATAGATTATTGTGAGTATTGCAAATACTGACCAATTCCTTCTTCCAATTCTTACACTTGAGGCACACAGAATTCCATTCAATTTAGTAGATCACTTTCACCTTGCAGTTGACAAAATCACCGCACTTGTCTATAGAGTTTGGCTTGTTTGTTTGTTTTTTATTAGAAAAAAGCTGTTCGCTTCAATCTCAACAATGAAAGTGCAGCTAATCAAGTTACCTGAAATTAGTCACTGGCAGTCAAAATAAGTATTAATTTTCTAATTAGGATGTAATGAATGACAAAGTACTTCTGACTTCTCTATTCTGGGTGATGGTATAGGGATTGGATCCACTTTACTCATTCAATGAAAATAACTGAGCTCCTTCAGGGTCAAAAGTGACAGGGGCAGCCTCTACTATCCTTGGCAGCCTCGCACTTTGGATCCAGTTCTGTGAAATACCTCTTGTAGCCCACCCTTTCTCACTAACGCCATCATCCCTACTAGCTTTGGTGTTCTATTCAGGCCAACTCTGACTTTTTTACAGTTGCCAGTATTTCTTTTCTAGATGTTGCAGAATATCTCACTGAAATCCTTTAGAGCAGGGATATCCAAACTTTCTAAACAAAAGGCCGGTTTAATGTTCTTCAGACTTAAGAGGAATGGATTGTGGCCAATGGGAGCAGAAAATGTCCTGGCATTAGGGGGAATAAGCAATGCCCCATCTTTGTTGTCAGTAGAAGGAACAGTATCCCATCATTGGTGTCATTGGGAGGAATTGTGCCAGATCGTTAATGCCAGTGGGAAAAACAGTACCCCATTGTTTGTGTTAGTGACAGGAATTATGTCCTATTGTTGCTGTCAGCAGAGGAAATAGTGCCCCCAAGGGCAGGATAAAAGGCAAGCAAAGGGCCTCAGTTTGGAGGCTACTACTTTGGAGCAATACCACTTCTGGCAGGTAGCAGCAGTGCAAAGAGAGAACATAAGATGAATTTTAATGCACCAAAGCTATGGCCTTAAGTTTGTAAATTTTAGCTTTGGGTAGAGTTTTAAGTGGAGTTTTTAACCCTGACCCAGGAAGGTAACAAAATGAAACAATTCATTTTCAGACCTAAAAACTAATTTTAGAAAAGAAAAAAATAATAATCACATCTTAAAATTATTATATGCATTCATATATTTTTTTTTACTCCTTATGATTCTTTGAAAAAAAAAATGTGTACAAAGCTATGTACATTGTCAACATTTAATATAGAGAATATTTTATTACATCTATTTCCCCTGAGTGCATTCATACAAGAAGAGAAGTGTGTTGCACTTGGACACAGTAGACAAATTGTTATTAAGAAATTAAATATTTTACTATTTGCTAGTCAAAAATTCAATCACCAGCATTTAAATTTTCCTTCTACATATACTACAACTGGAGACAGTTGAAGTGACAGAGATGTGGCAACAGTTACTTGTCACTAGAATGTTAGGGCTCATTATCTGCTGTATTAGACTATTTCCAGTTAAAAATGAATGGAATATTTCACACAAAAATTAGGTAAAGATCACCAGTTACCAAATAGGAAAAGAGAATCAGTTATACCTGTATGGGGAATATATTAAAAAAAAAAATAATGGAATGTTATGTTAACGTGAAATCTTCGATTAAGATTAAGTATCATAGATTAAGACCAGGAAATTTGCTTTTACCCCAGCCTATTTTGGAAATCACCAAGAGCCTTGGCATACTGGTGTTTAGTAGCTCTACCGTCACAGACTGATTAAAGCATATTAAAAAAGGGACTACTCATGGTAGAATGCATGCCAGATGGTTCAATACCTGCTGTTTTGCTAGAAACCCTTTAGGACCTGACACACCTTGAATTATTGGCATTCAGTAATAACAGTTTCTCACTGAATACCTATGGAGTTACTGTACTACACAATGGTGTAAGGACTGATATTTTACAACATGACGGACATCTGGAGAGAAAGAAAATAAAAGAGAAAACTCCCCTCTGAGATTGCCGATTCAGGATTAAAATTGCCAGTAAACTTGTGCCTTTAATTGTAAGACACACCAGAATCTATGTTTAAGATTACAAATTCCAGGTTTCCTATGTAAACAGCAAAGAAGAAACTGCTGTTTGGTCAAAGTGCGCTGTAAGTGACAAGTCTGAAACACACAAACTGAATATTGTTTCCTAGAACATTATTTTTTTTCATCCAAATAAAATAAAAAACAAGAAAAATAAACACCACAACCAGACTCCATTACATAACTGTTCATATTGCATATTTGTTACTAACTTTTGAGGTTTTGTTTTCCTGGCGCGCTCCAGTAATAGGCCAGAAGTTGACCAAATGAAGTCCATCCAATATTGAGCCATAATCTTTAAAAGGTTTAAGCTAGCCAAGGGTACAACCCACCCTCTGAAAAGCTCTTGGGATCCTGGCATTCATGTTCTGCACCTGGATTTTTTTCAAATACAAGCTGAGCATTTCAAGTTCCATCACCTTTCACCCTCAGCCAATTGTAACAGCACATGAGCAAAAGGCTGCAAAATACAGCATCAAGAAAAGAGGCTGCGGTCCCACCCAATAGGCCTGTGAGAATCCATCAAAATGCAATCCTATTGGACTTTTGAACTCTCCATATAGATAAACTGATTAAATGTTATGTCTGTAGCACAGGTGTAACATTTCCTGGATAGCATTAGCAGTTGATTGATTGATTTTAATACTTGCCTAGAATTACTCTTTAAGCCTGTTTAAGTCAAACTAAATATTTGGCAATGCATGAAGTAAAATCATAGTACGCTGATCAATTCAAAGAAGCCATTTTCTAAATTTTGGTGTGAACCCTCCTGTGTCTAATGAGATGTGAACTACGGAAGAAGCATTTGCCACACTCGGTGCAGGTATAGGGCCGTTCTCCGGTATGAACTTTTTGGTGCCTGACGAGATCAGAGCTGTGGCGGAAGCTCTTGCTGCACTCGGTACACACATAGGGACGCTCTCCTGTATGCACTCTCCTATGTATGATGAGATTGGAACTATTTATGAAGCTTTTCCCACACTCGTTGCACACATATGGACGCTCTCCAGTGTGAATTCTCTGGTGCATTACGAGGTAAGCACTACTGATGAAACTCTTGTTGCATACTTTGCACACATGGGGTCTTTCACCTGTGTGAGTTCTCTGGTGGATAATCAGACTGGCATTCTGGGTAAAACACTTGCCACAAACTGAGCAGAGGAAAGATCTAGCTGGCTTAGCCACTTTAGTTTCTGAGTTAGCTTTTGTTTTATTTCCCATTAAAGTGCTATCAGCTCCTTCAGCATTTGTACCTCCACTCATCACATATTTCCTCCTTCGGCGACCTCTCTGTGTTTTTGGTTCTGTTATCTTTTCTTCCTGTGTTTCATGCTTTATAGGTTTCTCTTTAGCATTTTTCATTGCAAGTGTTGATAAGTATGGTTTCTTTAAAATGGTGTTGGAGTTTGATGGACTTCCACAAAGCAAGGTTTCATTTTCATTCTCCTCATTTGGAGCCTTGGGAGTTCTATTTGCTTCTGTAGATTTGTCACCTGATGGGGGAAATAGTCATTGAAAATAAATTGTGCTAAAAGTCGGACCATCATATCAAAGTTACTAAGGCAGAGTTTTCTATGTTTTTTTCCTTTTTATAGTTCGTTTCTACAGCCTATTGCAAATTGTATGAATATATACAGCGAAGGGGCATTTGTATACATACAGACAAATCTAGACATTCCTAACCATTTACTCACATTATTGTGCCATTCTTCCCATACATTCAAGTAAAATATTAACCTTTCTAATGGCAGGTACAGATAGAAAGCAAATGAGGCAAAACCCTTTTGTTATATGCAACACGTTGGAGTTGAATTATTAAAAGAAGTAAAGTTTACTCATGGTGCAAAGTAAAGCTGGTTGTTTTTTTCCCAAGCAGCCAGAGGGCTAATCAAAAAAAGAAAAAAAATGAATGCATTCCTCCATCCACAAAAGCGAGGTGGATGGAGGAATCCTCCCTGTTGTGCCATTGTAGCCCGTTCGATAAGTGTCGATCATTAAATAGACTCCTGTTGAGCGGGAAAGGCAATAGATGAATCAAATTTCATCCAGTCCCTGCTGCACCGGCCGAATTTTGATCCATCCATGGCCAGCTTAAATTTTCAGTTTGCTTCACCTCATCCACAAAGCCAAAAATTCACTTTGGAAAGAATATCCAAGCTTGTCATCTCAACACACATGAGCAGGTATTCTTTGCAGAATTAATGAGGGGAAGTGAAAATTCAATTTCAAAATAAATATGCTCTACTCCTTTAGTAAATTAACCGCATTGGGTCTCTGATAAATGTGAACAGCGGGTGAACATGGGGGAGCAAAGGCAGCATATCCTCAGTAGTTTTCCTGATGTTTGGCTTTAATCTAGACAGTCAGCTCAGGCCTAAGATCCAAAGTGGTGTGATAATTGCAAAAAATACTTGCAAGTACCAGAAGTTGCCTGAAGAACTTTTTCCACCTCTAAATCATTTAAGGCCTGGTTGAAATTATGTTAGATTTAGCAATCTCAGCTGTTATTCATACCTATGTAGAATTTGGTCTTGTGTTAGAGTTCATTATCAGAGAGGGAACCATCTTGATTGGTATGAACAGGAGCCAGGCGCTGTGTAGTTTTGTGATAGAAATAATACACCTTATATGGAGGTGTGCCTTTAATAAGTCATATGGTAAAACAATAATAAATAACCAGCCTGTGGCTTTAGGAAGCCAGGTTCCAAGATGGACGGCCCGTCCGCTCAGAGGGAAGCAGTGGAGTAGAATGCCTGTCAGTGCAGGGACCACGTTTACCCGACGTCCCAGCGTCCTGGATGACGTCACCACGATGTGGAGAGACAGAGGGGGGGAACTCTTTCTGGAGCCGCAGCTTTAGAAGGAAGAGGCCGGTTGCTGGGACAACATGTTTCGCGCGCATGCGCTTTGTCAAGTCTTGACAAACTTGACGTCCCAGCGTCCCTCATCCAGGACGCTGGGACGTCGGGTAAACGTGGTCCCTGCACTGACAGGCATTCTACTCCACTGCTTCCCTCTGAGCGGACGGGCCGTCCATCTTGGAACCTGGCTTCCTAAAGCCACAGGCTGGTTATTTATTATTGTTTTACCATATGACTTATTAAAGGCACACCTCCATATAAGGTGTATTATTTCTATCACAAAACTACACAGCGCCTGGCTCCTGTTCATACCTCCCACAAACCGATGTGTTTTTACCATGGCAGCAGTGAGTTTTTTCCCCACCAATCATAGTTGACATATACCATTCACTTATTTCCTTTGGGACACATCTGTGCGCTTTTATCCAGACCGTTCAACCATCTTGATTGGCCTGCTACACAGGCTGCTAACATGCATGTAAGAAGTTCTTTGATATTAAAAACCCTGAAATACTTTGCAAATCACAAAGAATTTATTGTTAGATGCCTTTTAAGATAATTAGAGAACTGATGGAAATATAAGTACAAAGTTCTACCATTTTGTACAAAATGTGAAAATCAGAGGATATGCTCACTATTAATGTCAAACAATAGTATATATATATTAAAATAAAAATGTATATACTGTACACATATACATACATATATATACAGTCAGGTCCATGAATATTGGGACATCGACACAATTCTAACATTTTTGGCTCTATACACCGCCACAATGGATTTGAAATGAAACTAACTGACAGTCTGCAGTTAAAGCACATCTTGTTCATTTCATTTCAAATCCATCGTGGTGGTATATAGAGCCAAAAATGTTAGAATTGTGTCGATGTCCCAATATTTATGGACCTGACTGTATATATATATATATATATATATATATATATATATATATATATATATACACACACACACATACACACTGCCAACACTTTATTTCTTGCTCCAGCAGTCTAACCCACATTCACATTTTTAAAAGAATTAAAAAGGGAAGTATATCCAAAGCACTTTTGGCTGTACTTCTCCTGTGGATCACAGGAGTGCAGTTCATTCTGCACTCCAGCGAGCAGCTGAGAGCCTGAGCCAGCCATTCCCTCTCTCTCCACAGCCCAGCACTCCAGTAAGTGCGGGGGGGCAAAGCAAACAGCAATGACTGACAGTCCCGCTCCCTGCTTACAGGGGCTGTGAGAACTCTCAGCGATCAGTTGATCGCTGAGTTCTTACACTTAGAGCCTGCGGGGGACAGATGCAGCATCAGACTGATGCTGGATCCACCTAGGCAAGTATAATTTGGGGGAAAAAAGCAAAAACTTCATATACAGTAGTTTTTATAATACATTTAAAAAAAAATCAAATGCATAGTATTTAACCACTTCAATACCGAGTACTTTTACCCCATTCCTGCCAAAGCCAAATTTTCAGGTTTCAGCGTTCTCACACTTTGAATGACAATTGCGCGGTCATGCAACACTGTACCCAAAATGTTATCATTTAGTTCACACAACTAGAGCTTTCTTTTGGTGGTATTTAATCACCACTGGGGTTTTTATTTTTGCTAAATCAACAAAAGACCGAAAATTAAAAAAACAAAGACAAAAACAAAAAAAAACACGGTTTTCATTGTTTCTGTTATAAAAGTTTGCAAATAAATAATTGTTCTTCAGAAATTTAGGCCAAGATGTATTCTGCTACATTTTTTGGGTGAAAATAACCCAAATCAGTATTTATTATTTAGACTGTAGGAAAGTTATAGACTCCACAAAATATGGGATAAATAAAATAAATAAATATATCTGAAAATTGATCAATCCTGAAGTCCTGAAGTACTGACAGCCAATCTAATTTCTTGAGGCCCAAAAATGTCAGAATAGTACAGATATCCCCCAAATTACCCCTTTTTGCAAAGCAGACAGTCCGACGTATTTCATAAGAGGCATGGCGAGTTTTTTGAAGTTGTAATTTTTTTGTCATAATTTTTCGGAAAATTAAGAAATTAAAAAAAAAATATTTTCACAATTTTTTCTTTTTACATACGGTCACCAGTCCACTACAGTATATAACTGGTATGGAGGTGATTAGGGACAATGATAATTTTTTTTTTTTTAATTTTTATTATTTTTGATTACATTTTTTCTCTTTTTCTTAAGATTTTTTTTTTCATATTGCACTATGAGCAAAGTAGTATAATGTTACCATAGTAACATTGTACTACTATGGGGAAGTGATCAGTATTTTTTTTTACACAATTTGATTGCTTATAGCAAAGAATTTCTTTGCTATTAGCAAGCATTTTACTGAATGAAATTGATTCATTCAGGTTTTTTTTTTGTGATTAGCTGTGATTGGCTATGGCTAATCACATGACACAAATGGGCTGCGGTTGGCCCGGCCTGTGCATGTGATCGCTGTGACCATTCACAGCTAGACACAGTTGTATACAATGGATGGCATGAAAGGAAGCCATCCATTGTATACAACTGTCATGTGACCTGCTGTGATTGGTCACAGCAGGTCACATGGTACTGGCAACTGGGCCGGTACACAGATCTGTCATTGGCCGTGTCCGAGGTTCACGGCCGGTGACAGATCTCACCACAGCGCGGCCCTGCGGGCACGCGCAAAGCATGATCCGGGAAGGACGTCATATGACGCTCTCCCGGAGGGACGAAGTGTTCATTTGACCATAGGCCTACAATGGCATCCTCAATTTGCAATGTAAGTGACCACTTACATATTTGCTTGATTTGATACTTGTACTGAATCCGTTAAGAATACTCACTTGTGGAAGGGCCTGTTCTGCAGTTCCTCTTCTGAGAATACAAATTGCTCTTTACACATAATTCTTCTCCTTGGTGAATACGGGACATAATCTCTGGCTTGACATATATATAGCCTGTTAGTGAACAGATAAAAAGTATATGTCAAAATTGCACAAACAATATAACTGCATACTGCAGTAACCTATAGCAGCCAATCAAATTACAGCATGCTGTATTCAGATTAGCTGAACTACATGAATTCTAATTGTTTTTTAAGGGTTACTGCACTTCCGCTTTACAATACTGTACTAAATAAGCTCAACACTTGAGCTGTCCCCTTACAAGGCATTAGTAATTAGTCCATCAAATGGCAAAAACTAGATTAGTTGGCAAGATAAAGCAATGCAGTTTTATGGTTGCAATTGTGTGAGGTCAAGTAAACAATGTTACCAAAGAACTTACTAATAGATTTTTTTTTTTTTTTAATAATGCACCCATCCAGTACAAACCTTAGCATACTCTGATCAGCCATAACATTATGACCACTGAGTGGTAAAGTGAATAAAATTGATTATCTCCTTCCAACGGCACCTAAAATGGGTAAGATATATTAGGCAGCAAGTAAACATGTTGTCCCTGAGGTTGATGTGCTGAAAGCAGAAACAAATGGGCAAGTGTAAGGATTTCAGCGGCTTTGACATGGGCCAAATTGTAATGGCTGGATGACTAGATCAGAGCAAATCCAAAGCTCGAGCTCTCGTAGTATGTTCCCAGTCTGCAGGGGTCAAGGCCAAAAGTGGTCTAAACAAAGAAAAATCGGTGAACCAGCAACAGGGTCATGGGCAGCCAAGGCACATTGATGCATGTGGGGAGCAAAGGCTGGCCTGTGCAGTCTGAGCCAACAGAAGAGCTACTGTAGCTCTAATTGCTGAAAAAGTTAATGCTGGTTCTGATAGAAGTGTTAGAACACACGGTGAATCAGTTTGTTGTGTATGGTCCTGCGCAGCCACAGTACAGTTAGGGTGCCCATGCTGATCTGTGTCCACATCCAAAAGTGCCTACAATGGGCATGTGAGCATCAGAATTGGACTAAAGAGCAATCGGAGAAGGTGGCCTAGTCTGATGATTTCAATAATGGTTTGTGGAACACAAGTTCAAGGCATTGACTTGGCCTCCAAATTCTCCACATCTCAATCCAATTGAGCATCTTTTGGATGTGCTGGTAAAAAGAGGACCGATTCATAGAGCTCCCAGCTCGTTACTTACAGAGCTTAAAAGGACCCCCTACTGACGTGTAGGTGCTAGATACCACAGCATACCTTCATAGATCTAGTGGAGTCCATGCCTTGACAGGTGATGGTGGGTTGTCATAATTTTATGGTTGATCAATGTATATGCTATAGATTGCATATGAGACAAAAGGTATTTAAGACAACTTAGATAGATGTTTGTCAGGGTAAAATAAAAGTACATCTTTGCAATGTATACACATTTACCCACGTTTCATCCCCTTTCAAAAGCGTCAACTACATAGAAAATACCTGTTGATTTGCAGGAAATACATTCCTGCTTCTGATATTCATACTGCAACATACTGGGGTTGATTTACTAAAACTGGTACAATCAAGATCTCGTGCAGTTGTGCATAGTAGCCAATCAGCGTCCAACATCAGCTTGTTCAATTAAACTTTGACAATAAAACCTGGAAGCTGATTGGTTTCTATGTAGAGCTGCACCAGATTTTGCACCCTCCAGCTTTAGTAAATAAGCCGCAATGTATTTTTTTTTGCACTGAAATCTCAACCAATGTTGCCAGACCTGCTTGCTGCACTACAGAGCTCTGAATATCCCCCACTCTGCTTTGCTTTCCCAGCAAAACAATGCTGCTGCCTTAAATCCCAAATGACATGCCCACACAGTGTGTAAGGAAAGGCCCCTTGGAAGATGCAGTTCTGGAGGTTTGCCTACTGCTAAGCTCCCAGCAGCTTTCCCTGAAAACATCTTATAAACCTGGTGATGATGTCACAGAGAATGATAAAAGCTGTTTTTTCTGCATAAACCAGGTAAAAGAATTCAAAATAATGCTGGGGTATACTCTACTGGGGAAGAGAAAAATTTAGAGTAAATTTGGGTAATGCTTGGATACAGTGGATATAAAACGTCTACACACCCCATGTCAGGTTTCTGTGATGTAAAAAAAAAAAATGAGACAAAGATAAAAAAAATTAAAGAACTTTTTACATCTTTAATGTAACCTATAAACTGTACAACTCCGTTGAACAACAAACTGAAATCTTTTAGGTGGAGGGAAGTAAAAATAAAAAAACTAAAATATGGTTATATATGTGTGCACACCCTTAAACGAATACTTTGTTGAAGCACCTTTTGATTTTATTCCAGCACTCAGTCTTTTTGGGTATGAGTCTATCAGCATGACACATCTTGATTTGGCAATATTCGCCCACTCTTCCTTGCAAAAACACTCCAAATCTGTCAGATTGGGAGGGCATCTCCTATGCACAGCCCTCTTCAGATCACCCCACAGATTTTCAATCGGATTCAGGTCTGGGCTCCGGCTGGGCCATTCCAAAACTTTAAGCTTCTGGTGAAGCCATTCCTTTGTTTATCTGGATGTATGTTTTGGGTTGTTGTAATGCTGAAAGATGAAGTTCCTCTTCATGTTCAGCTTTCTAGCAGAAGCCTGAAGTTTTTGTGCCAATATTGACTGTTATTTGTAACTGTTCATAATTTCCTCTACCTCGACTAAGGTTCTGGCTCCAGTTGAAGAAAAACAGCCCAAAAGCATGATGCTGCCACCACCATGCTTCACTGTGGGTATGGTGTTCCTTTGGTGATGTGCAGTGTTGTTTTTGCACCAAACATATCTTTTGGAATTATGGCCAAAAAGTTCAACCTTGGTTTCATCAGACCATAAAACATTTTCCCACATGCTTTTAGGAGGCTTCAGATGTGTTTTTGCAAAATTTAGTCGGGCTTGGATGTTTTTCTTCGTAAGAAAAGGCTTCCGTCTTGCCACTCTACCCCATAGCCCAGATATATGAAGAATACGGGAGATTGTTGTCACATGTACCACAAAACCAGTACTTGCCAGATATTCCTGTAGCTCCTTTAATGTTGCTGTAGGCCTCTTGGCAGCTTTCCAGACCAGTTTTCTTCTCGTCTTTTCATCAATTTTGGAGGGACGTCCAGTTCTTGGTAATGTCACTGTTGCATCATTTTCTCCATTTGATGATGACTGTCTTCACTGTGTTCCATGGTATATTTAATGCCTTGGAAATTCTTTTGTACCCTTCTCCTGACGGATACCTTTTAACAATGAGATCCTTCTGATGCTTTGGAAGCTCTCTGCGGACCATGGCTTTTGCTGTAGGATGCGACTAAGAAAATATGTCAGGAAAGACCTACTAGAACAGCTGAACTTTATTTGGGGTTAATCAGAGGCACTTTAAATGATGACAGGTGTGTACTGACTACTATTTAATTTGATTATGAATGTGATTGCTTAATTCTGAACACAGCTACATCCCCAGTTATAAGGGGGTGTGCACACTAATGCAACCACATTATTTTAGTTTTTTATGTTTACTTTTCCTCCCTAAAAGATTTCAGTTTGTTTTTCAATTGAGTTGTACAGTTTATAGGTCACATTAAAAGGTGGAAAAAGTTCTGAAATGATTTAGCTTTGTCTAATTTTTTTACATCACAGAAACCTGACATTTTATTAGGGGTGTGTAGACTTCTTATATCCACTGTATATACTTTAAATTAGCTAACAGACTGAACCAATAAATACAGCTACTTTATCTTTATCAGACTAACTTTCAGTAAATCTTACCCACTAAGGTTGGAGTCTGGTGGATTTCAGTTGGTTCATTTTTACAAGATTTTTTTTGTCTTTCTTCAAATGACTCCAACTCTTCTACGGAGAAACGGACGGTGACATTATCAGATTTCATTGGTTCCTGTAATGAAAAACAGAGTTCGTTACCTGGCAACTGAATTTCCTGGAAGCTCATAAAAGAGTGTGGTTCCACCCACCTAAAATAGGAAACACAAACCTCACTGATATTAAAAGGACAAACCCAGACACAATAACAAGCCTCATTAGCATTAAAGAACTGAAAGGCAAGCAGTAGAACATACTACACCTAAGTCTAAACTAAAACCCTAATCACTAAAATATGGGAGGGAATTCCCCACTGTCCTTGAAGATTCCTGGAAATTGAGTTACCAGGTTTTACCCAAATCGTCTTTCAGGACAGCACATGATTGGAGAAGCAAGAAATAACCTACTAGGGTGGAGCTACTGCTTGCAGAACCTACTTCCAAAAGGTTCAGACCCCATTCAAGTGTTCCCAGAGAAGTACAAAAAACATGCATCACACTTGCAGTGTCATTTATTTCTAACAGCACCCCAAACATGGGTAGCAGTTTTGCAAGAGTCACTAAAAAAAAAAAAATAACAATAATTATATTGTAAAGCGCTGAGCAAACTGTTGGCGCTATATAAATCCTGTATAATAATATTAATAAAAAAAAAAAACAAAACACTTCAGGAGCTACTGTACTTTGGCACGTTTGTCACACATAGGGCAGATACTGAAGAATGTGCTGCCTTCTGCAGGCCTGGGGAAAATCTCACCCCATAATGCAACAGTGATTGTACTGTGAAGCATCCAATAATAAGTCATGGACCTGCTGCCCTTCATGGTAAATCAAGGTACCTAGGGTATAATACTGGTTTCTATCCAGTGGTTGTAAAGGATCCTTACTTGCTCAGATACAGCAGGAAGAGCCATTGGCTTCCACTGCTGTCAATCAGAGCCAGTGACGAGGGAGCGGTGGGGGTGTGTTGTGGGGCGGAGCGGAGCTCTGTGTGTCTTATGAACACACAGAGTAGGGCTTGGGAGCATGCATGCATGAGTGCCCCCATAGCAAGCAGCTATGAAGGATCAGGGCTGCTCTGTGTGAAGCCATTACACAGAGCAGGCAAGTATACCATGTTTGTTTATTTTTTTTTTAAACAAAACAAACTCACCTTTAATAAAAAAAATGCCAAGTTTGCAAAAAAATACCAAAGTGCATTTATTATTTCTCTTCCTATATCCTCAGCAGTGCCCTCGCAGTTCATTGAGAACTATAAGCTGCCTGCCGTGGTGGCAGATCAAACTTGCAGTTTCTTCAGTCACAGCTGTGAATGAATGACATGGCTGTACAGGCAGAGCCCCTCCCAGCTGCGCCGATTTTAAAATGTGGCAATGGATGCAGGAAGAGGATTCTCCACTGGCTGTCACAGTGGAAGGGTTGAGGAGTGTGAGTAGGGCACAAGCTGGAACATGTTACACTCTAAACACGGGTGTAACATGTAACATGTTCCAAAAGGTGAGCTTAGACTTTAAAGTGATTGTAAAGGCAGATTTTTTTTTTTTTTTTATAACAAATATGTCATACTGCTCTGTGCAATGATTTTTACACAAAGCATACCCAATCCTCCTCTTTTCGGGTCCCTGGCCAAAGCTCCTGTCCCCTACCTCCTGACAAATTCCCCCACAGCAAGCAGCTTGCTCCTGAGGCACTGCTCTGTATGTCCATTCACACGCAGATGTGGATCGGCACCGCCCCCCTGCTCTTTTCTCATTGGCTGTGATTGCCAGTAGCTGGACCAAAGGGTCCTGCTGCTGTCTCAGCCAATGAGGAGAGAGAGACCTGGGACAGCTGTGGCTCTCATGGACATCGCTGGATCGAGATGGGGATCAGGCAATTTTTGGGGGGCATCTGCACACAGAAAGTTTTTTTACCTTCATACATAGAATGCATGAAGGTAAAAAACTTTGATGCTTTACGACCACTTAAGGTGGCCTCTGAATTCAGCCATAGGTCAGGAAGATTTAGCTATCTATGATCTAACTCTGTAAGGGAGGGATAGGAAACTATCAAAGTCTGCAGGATCAGATTTCAGCTACATGCTGGAGGCAATGTAGAAGTCGGCGGGGAATAATTGAAGCACTAGAAAATGGGAGTCACAGCTATACCACATACACATGCAGCACAGCCCTAACATGGCTGCTAGAATCTTTTTTTAGTGGTCATGGTGACCTGGTGACCAGGAATTAGAGACCAGCTTTAGAGGGAGAAAGGAATTGGAGGCTGGGATCAAAAATCTTTCAACATCAACTCCCCAATCTCACCTATCCAAGCCAGGCAGGTCCACTGTCCCTGGGGTAGAATCTGAGCTGGATAATGTTGGAGGCCCCTACAGAGCCTGAAGGACTTCCAGTATTGATCTTCTGATGTTGTTCCTGCTAGGCCTGAGAAAACGCAAGTTCTGTATTGTTTGTAGCCTGGCATTTCCTGTTTTTGGTGGGCACAACTGCACTCCTATGCTGTCGTAGAAGGCAGGATGTACACTTAGGGGTTGATTTACTAAAACTGAAGAGTGAAAAATCTGGTGCAGCTGTGCATGGTAGCCAATCAGCTTCTAACTTCAGCTTGTTCCATTAAGCTTTGACAAAAAAGAACTGGAAGCTGATTGGTTTCTGTGCAGAGCTGCAACAGATTTTACACTCTCCAGTTTTAGTAAATCAACCCCATAATGAGAGATTTGCTAAATGCCACAAAGGTATAGCATTCAAAATTACCAAAAACGTAAGTCAGCACCTCTGACACAGTGCTAGCATGAGCTGCACATTATGAGCTTCATAAAGCTGCCATTCAGAAACCACTTGTATTCAGTCCACAGACACATAAACCTGGCGTAAGCACCAATCCTAGACAAAAATCAACATTGTTGATGATCATCTTTCACACTATTTCTTACAGATAGATAAGCTTGGATGTGGAGAAAGCCAAAGATGGCTTTAAACCATAATGTTGTCAAATGTTCGGCATATTGGAGGATCATTGATGTTATGGGCCGCCATCTCAAGGGAGTCATTATATCTGAGTTCAGTTTGAAGAACTGTATAAAGCCCAAGGAATATGAGCCCATGATGAGGGAATACAAATTCAAGGGTCAGTTCACCTTTCTGCACTCTTCTCAAAAACAATTCCCATGCCTTCGCATTCCCAATCTGCTGCTCTCTGTCCTGTTTGCACAAAGCTCTATGTGAACACCCACTCCCCCCTTCATTCTTGCTATATGGCTGGACAGGACAAACATTAGATGTGTCCCTCCAGTGGCAGCTTACAAAGCTCTGCTGGTGCTGCTACAGAGAGATTGCACATTTGCACATTGCTGGGTGCACTGCACATGAACATAGTTTGAATAAGTCAGCAATGACCCTGGGGAGTACTTGTAATGTTCAGCCCATCCTGCTGTTTAGCCAGGGTGGAACAGGGCTGACCACCTACAGCTTTTTGGAGACAGACTGAGCAAGACAGGGGTATGCAATGGGAAAGGGGCAGATTTTTTTAAATCTGAACAGTGCTTTGCAAAGTGCTGGGGGCAGGGGTGGACTGACCATTCAAGCACTCGAGCACTGCCCGAGGGCCTGGGGTCAGTAGGGGGCCCCATGAGATGCCCCTGGTACCTTTCATTGGCTTTTTTGGGTGTGGGTGAGTACATAGGGGCCCCATGATCCCCTATTGCCAGGGGGCCCCATGAGTTGTCAGTCCGCCCCTGGCTTGGGGTGATGAAAAGCATGGGGGATTTTTTGAGAAGAGTGCAGAAAGGTGAACTAACCCTTTAATTAAATCGTATCCTGGAATATGGGCACATCAAGAAGAAACATTGTTTTCACCATAATTAGCACCTTGCCATGACCTAGTAATCCTTGGCCTTTACGCAAAACTTCAAGCAGCCCCCTAGATATAAATGACTCTCTCCGACTTGGATGCCCGTACCAACACTGCTCCTCTGATATGCTTAACATTTTCTGACATTGTGGCTTAAAGTCACCCTTGACTTTCCCTATTTCCACGTTTGGCCAGCTGTAGGATGTAGGTGACTGTGAGACTGTTATATTTTTATAGGATTGGTGCTTCTTACATCAGGGTCATGGGTCTGTGTGCTGGTCACTGGAAATAATGGTTTCTTGGATGGCAGCTTTGTGAAGCTCATGATTTGCAGCTCATGCTGAGACTATTACATGATGACTCAGATTTATGGCAATTTTGAAGACTATAATTTTGTAGCATTTAGTAACTCTTATTAAGTGTCCATTCTACCCGGTTTGTGAACTTGTAGCCACTATTCCTCTGTGCTGATACAGATTCACCACGTTAAGCTTATATTGTAATTTTTGTATATGGTTCCCTTCACACATTAAAAAGTGTTACAGTTTTACTGACCAGAACACCTGCGTCCAGGCATTGACTATATGGAATTCTGCTGGTTCCTGTTGCCAACTGCAGACATCTTGTGCTACTGATACATACCACTAACTGGATGTCACCCCAATATAACTCATCTTTGCAGATATGGTTGTAATCCTGAGTGAGTTAATATAAATGTAAACTCCATGTGCAAACCCCTAACCCTTTCTACCAAAAAAGGTGTTTGCCATGAGATGATGCTGTGTCCACACTGGATTAATTTATCAGACCAACATACAAACTCAATAAGTACAATTACAATCACATTTCCAATTACATTGGAATAAAGAGTAAAATATAAGTGCATTATGAGATGTAAAGGGACTGCAGTTGAGTGCAATGAAATGTAAAATGAATGTAAAATTAAAAACAAATATCTAAAATCAATGTCCCGCACTGCAGGACCCTGAAATAGCCTGAAATTTTGTAATCAGCACCTACCCTGTGTTGAGACTACTCTTTAACCTCCCTAGCGGTCTGATCATGTCCATATTTCTGTGCTCAAAGCTGTACATTTTTTTTGCATGGAGATATGTCTTTTTTTATTGTAGGCCTGTAATTCTTAGGAATAACTCACTGAAATCTGGCCGAACAAGAGTCTAGTAAACATCCCGGGTATGATAAAATTTGAAACACGAAATCATAAATTGTAGTATAATAATCATAAAAAATTATATAATAATTATAAATTAATTCAATAATGTAATCAAACCAAAAACACTGAAATTTGAAATATTGCGGCAAGTTTGCACATCAGTGAGTTTAGTCGCAAAATCGTTTTCAGTGTCTGATGACGAATTTCCCCACGAATCATTATCACTCAATTCTGCAAGTGGTTCTGATTTACTATCGCTGTTCTCTAGCTGATCTAAAACCGCTTTTGACCTAAAGGGACGCTTTTTGGACGCCATGGACATTTCTCAGTTTCCAGGCAGAAAGAACAGTAAAAATGTAGGCAGGGCACAGGACAAAGCACTCGGGACACAATGTATGTGAAATGGTTTGATACTATGTGATTTTACTGTATTGAGTGAATGTCACTTTTACAATTTTTGAAGTTCGCAGGGAACGAAACCCGGAAGACGGATGCTGGCATCGGCTGGAGGAGATAGCAGGGGACGCTGCAGGGGGGATATCACAGGAGCGCAGGACAAGGTAAGTGATCAAGGGAATCCCTGAGCAACGCTGCAAGGTAATCCCGAGTGTAGCTCAGAGTTACCTGTTTTGGTACTGAACGTTTACCCTGAATATTTGAAGCACCAAGAAAAAGGGGGCTGTATAGCCAACATTGCTGCCGGCATGAACTGCCGCTATTTAGGAATTAGTTCAGATGCAATTTTGTTCTATTTTTGCATCTTCTATAGCTACTTATGTGGCTAACCTTCATCCAGAGTATATTTTTATTACCTTTAGAGAAGCCAAAATACTGAAGCAACAAAAAGGTTTCATGTGTAAGGCAGACTATACATTTTACAAAAAGGATACAGGAATAACCCCACAAAAACTGCTTCAATTACCTGTAAGGATGTAGTTCCTGTGTCATTTTCATCCATAGAATGACTACTTTCAGCATCTGTCTCACACTCAGCCATTTGAAACGCTGTGGAGTAAAGCAAACATTTGGGGGGAAAAAAAAAAATTATACAAAAATGTAAAATCCAATTGTACCAAGGTTCACAAAAGCACTACACTAGATTATGACTATAATACAGTCAGGGCCTGCACATAATGGTCAGTATACTGTAAGTAATGCTGGACATGACTTGCAAAGACTGGAGACATACTAGAGGAAACAATTGTCTGATACAGTGAACAAGCTACAGGTTTGGAGACATGCTGCACAAGGCAATCAGAGACTATAGGCATGGTATATGAGACTACTAGAGATCACAATTATTAATCCTTTACAGGTTAATGCTCCTACCACAGACATCTAGGGGTCCAGGGTCAAGCAGCAAGTACCAAAGAGATGCACATTGTAGACCAGGGAGTGAGGCTAAGTTCACATCTGTGCGGGTGGTGCCGCTGCGGATCCGCACAAAAATCCATGTAGCCGCAACACCCGCACAGAGGAATGCGGGCCCGCAGGTGGGTGCCATTAATTCTAATGGCAAGCGGCCCACACTGGAAATCGCAACCATACTGGGAACCAAGGTTCCCGTGCTCTCTGCGTTTTCATGGGCACGGGAGTCCATTCAAATTAATGGACTCTCATGCCCGCGCAAATCGCGGACCGCAGGAATGCAGATATGAACCAGGGGTTACACAATGTTGAAAAATGTACGTTTTTCATATATAATGTATGAAGTTTCTCATTTATCCAGATCATAGTATAGCTAGTAGTAGTTAGCCACATTCAACTGGAATTGTTCTGAAATGTAGGAGACATTTTGAGGCATGTCCAATTCACTTTTTGAAGTTGAAGAACTTGCTTGGAGAAGCTACAAAATGTCTTCAATGTTACAGAACAAGACCAGTTGGCTAACTGATACTATTTTATTTTATTTATTTCAGTTACTTATATAGCGCCATCAATTTACGCAGCACTTTACATACATATATTAAATTTGCATCGGTCCCTAACCCTCTAGGAGGGGAAAATAATAATTGGTGGAGAAATCCTTGTTGGCAAGCACAGAGGTAAGACGTTTCTTGTAGTTGGTTACCAGGTTTGTACACATCTCAGGAGGGATTTTGGTCCACTCTTCTTTACAGAGCTTTTCTAAATTCGTAAGGTTTCTTGGCTGTCACTTGGCAACTCGAAGTTTCAACTTCCTCCATAAATTTTCTATAGGATTAAAGGTCATATATGACCTTAGCCATTTGCCAACCGCACTATAGCCGAATGACA
This sequence comes from Staurois parvus, assembly GCF_062004578.1. Classification (NCBI taxonomy): domain Eukaryota; kingdom Metazoa; phylum Chordata; class Amphibia; order Anura; family Ranidae; genus Staurois; species Staurois parvus. The sequence goes on along the minus strand of NW_028317852.1, from coordinate 667,901 downwards.
GCTACAGCGCGGTTGTCCAGTTCTGGGAGGGCGTCATATGACTCCCAGAACATATCCTCCCAGAACATGCCATCCCGTGCACCCCCGACGATCTCCGTGATCGCTCTGGCCTACGGACACAGCTGATCACGTGATGTGGTAAAAGGCCAATCACAGCTGCTTTTTACCAGGTGATCAGCTGTGTTCAATGACACAGCAGATCACCAGGTAAGTGCAGTTCCCGGTTATCGGCTGCACTTTCCTCGTGCTGTCACAACGTGAGGAAAGTACTGCCGATAACCGGCAATTGTCAAAAGACGGATCAGCACCGATCATCAGGGCACTGATGATCAGTGCCCAGCAGTGCCACCCACCTCTTCCTAGCAGTACCACCCATCTGTGCCCAGCAGTGACACCCATCAGTGCCCAGCAGTGCCGCCATTCAATGCTGTCAATCATTGCCACTCATCAGTGCCACCTATCAGTGTCCATTATTGTTGCATATCAGTGCAGCATCATCAGTGCCACCTCATCAGTGCAGCTTCATCAACGCACATCAGTGAAGGAGAAAAATTACCTGTTTGCAAAATGTTGTAATAGAAACAGAGAAAAACTTTTTTTTTTTAATTTTTTGCTCTTTTTTTTTATTTATAGTGCAAAAAATAGAACACCCAGCTGTGTAAATACCACCAAAAAAAGCTCTACTTGTGTGAAAAAAAAATTATAACAATTTCATATGGGTACAGTGTTGCATGACTGCACAATTGTCTTTCAAAGTGCGACAGCGCTGAAAGCTGAAAATTGGCCTGGGCAGAAAGAGGGTATAAGTCCCAGTAGGCAAGTGGTTAATGTGCTTCTTCTTGAGCAACTCCTTTGTTGCCTTGGTGTTATGTTTCGGGTCAGTGTTGGGCAGCACAGTGGCTAAATGGTTAGCACTTCCGCCTGGCAGCACTAGGGTCGTTGGTTCAAATCCCAGCCATGGCACCACCTGCCTGGAGTTTGCATATTCTCTCTGTGCCTGTGTGGGTTTCCTCCAGGTACTCTGGTTTCTTCCCACACTCCAAAGACATGTAGGTTAATTGGATCCTTTCTAAATTGGCCCTAGTATGTGTATGTATGAATGTAAGTTAGAGACCTTAGATTGTACACCCCTTGAGGGTTAGGGACTGATGTGAATATATAATATATATGTAAAGCGCTGCATAAGTTGACAGTGCTATATAAGTACCTGAAATAAATAAATAATTGTTATGCTGGAAGACCCATCCATAACCCCCTCTCAGTGTTTGGTCTGAGGGAAGAAGGTCCTCATCCAACATTTTACAATACATGGCCCCTTCCATCGTCCCCTCAATGCAGCAAAGTCGGCCTGTACCTGTAGCAGAAAAACAACCCCAAAGTTTGTTTCCACCTCCATGCCACTCTGTGGGAGCCAGGATTATTGTTGGTTGGTAGGGGATCAAATACTTATTTTACTCAGTGAACAGCAACTCAATTTATAACATTTATATCATGTGTCTTTTCTTGATTTTTGGTTGATATTCTGTCTCCATTTTAAAAAATTATTTAAAATACACTTATGATAAAAATTATAGACTCTTCCTTTGTTTGTAAGTGAGCAAACAAAATCTGCAGAGGATCAAATAATTATTTTCCCCACTGTATTAGGGCAAATTTAGGCAGGAGCTAATGAACCTACCAGCGGGTCTTTGGAGAGTGGAATGAAAAACTGAATACCCAAAAGGAAAGCCATACAAGGCACAGGGAGAACATGCAAACTCCAGGCAGGTTGTGCCGTGGTTAGGATTTGAACCGACAACCCTAGTGCTGCCAGGCAGAAGTGCTAACCATTTAGTACTAACATAATGTTACAAAATACATACTACTTATATTCTAATGTGTTTCAAATTCAGCATCCTTATCTTGTAATTAAGTGTACTGCCATCTCTTACAGAGTAACACAGCTAGAATGTACATATGTGACTTGAAGAGTCGCAGTACTAGCTTCCAACTGCATGTGGCATTGCAGACTAACTGAAATCACAATTCACTCAACAAGAGAAACTTTGAATGTATGTTCTGAAAATGAGTATTTACAAATGAAATTCTACTAGTGTATGGCCACCTTTACATCCCACCTACATTCTCGTGAGCTTTTGTTTTTCAGTACAGGCATATAAATGACCAGCAGCAGTCCCCAAATGCAACATTTCCCTCGGTGGGAAGTCTTGGTCGGAAAGGATATTTGAGTAACACTACATGGAATGCACTCTGTGTTCATTTGAAGGAAGCCAGTGCTTTGTAAAGTTCTAATCAGCCCCTAAACTCCTGTGTGTGGCCCACCGTGTCCAAGTCTGGGTACAACACTTGTTGGGCATCTGTCCCAGTATCTAGTCCTGGCTGGATGTGGTGAATATAGATTGGGGGGTTTGTTTGGAGGTGTAGTTAATAGCACTGCCACTGAGCTCCAAAACGGCTTTTAATTGAAGCTTCACCCTTCTGATCAGCCCTATTTTCGGAGACCTCTGGAGGTGTAGACAGAGATGCTTTCAGTATACCAACACCAAACAGGTTCTTATTGGCTGTAAATAAATAAAGTGCAGCGCTCAATAGATAATGAAGTAGAATGCTCCTTTGAAAATAAGTATACAGTTGCAAGAAAAAGTATGTGAACCCCTTGGGATTACGTGGAGTTTTGCATGAATTGGGCATAAAATGTGCTCTGAACGTCATCTAAGTCACAACAATAGAAGAACACAGTCTGCTGAACATAATACTACACAAACATTAGATGTTGCCATGGTTTAATTGCACATAACATGTAAACATTCACAGTGCAGGGAGGAAAAAGTATGTGAGGCCCTAGCTTAATGACTTCTCCCAGAGCTATTTGGAGCCAGGAGTGAGCCAACCTTGACTCCAATCAGTGTGATGATATTGGATGTGTTACTGACAGCTGTCCTGCCCTTAAAAAACACACACCTGTTTTGGGTTTACTGGTTTCAAGAAGCACTGTCTGATGTGAACCATGCCTCGCAGAAAAGAGCTCTCAGAAGACCTACGATCAAGAATTGTTGACTTGCATGAAGCTGGAAAGGGTTACAAAAGTATCTCCAAAAGCCTTGATGTTCATGTGTCCACGGTAAGACAGACTGTCTACAAATGGAGAAAGTTTAGCACTGTTGCTACTCTCCCTAGGCAAGGTGGTCCTGTAAAAATGACTGCAAGAGCACAGCGCAGAATGCTGCATGAGGTAAAGAAGAATCCCAGAGTGTCAGCTAAAGATCTACAGAAATCTCTGGCACATGCTAACATTTTTGTTGACACATCTACAATAAGGAAAAAATTAAACAAGAATGGAGTACATGGGAGGACACCACGGAGGAAGCCATTGCTGTCCAAAAAGAATATTGCAGCACGTTTGAAGTTTGCAAAAGAGCACCTGGATGTTCCACAGCACTACTGGCAAAATATACTGTGGACAGATGAAACCAAGATTGAGTTGTTTGGGAAGAACACACAACACTATGTGTGAAGAAAAAAAGGCACAGCACACCAACATCAAAACCTCATCCCCACTGTAAAACATGGCGGAGGGAGCATCATGGTTTGGGGCTGCTTTGCTGCCTCAGGGCCTGGACGGATTGTTGTCATTGATGGGAAAATGAATTCCAGAGTTTATCAAGACATTTTGCAGGAAAACGTACCACCATCTGTCCGCCAACTGAAGCTCCGCAGAGGATGGGTGATGCAACAGGACAATGACCCAAAGCATACAAGTAATTCAACAAAACAATGGCTGCAACAGCACAGAATACACCTTCTGGAGTGGCCCAGTCAGAGTCCTGACCTCAACACGATTGAAATGCTGTGGCATGACCTTAAGAGAGCGATTCCCACCAGACATCCCAAGAATATTGCTACACTGAAACAGTTTTGTGAAGAGGAGTGGTCCAAAATTACTCCAGATCGTTGTGCAGGTCTGATCTGCAACTACTGGAAATGTTTGGTTGAGGTTATTGGTGCCAAAGGAGGGTCAACCAGTTATTAAGTCCAAAGGTTCACATACTTTTTCCTCCCTCCACTGTGAATGTTTACATGTTATGTGCAATTAAACCATGGCAACAGCTAATGTTTGTGTAGTATTATGTTCAGCAGACTGTGTTCTTCTATTGTTATGACTTAGATGACGTTCAGAGCACATTTTATGCCCAATTCATGCAAAACTCCACGTAATCCCAAGGGGTTCACATACTTTTTCTTGCAACTGTATCAATAGAGTTCAACAGTAGGCACCAGCTGTAGTTTCCTATGAAGCAGTTATCCCAATGGAATTGTGACTGAAATAGCAGAAGTGCGCACTCACCAGAAGCGCATGTAGGAATAATAATCCTAGGTAGTAATCTGTAATTAGCAGGTGGTGGGCAACCTTCTGAGATCTGGTCAGTCAGTCTGCGTTAGGTATGAGGTACTGCTGGGTCCAGAGGTTCCCTTAAGGGTGGATGGGCGCTCAGCCTGCATACAGGGCTCCCTCCTCTGGATACTGGATGACACAGGACTTGTTTGAAGTTACGGAGCCTTTTCGTACAAACTTTGTATGTGTAGTCTTCAATTAGGATAGGTTCACACCTATGTGTTTTGCAGTGTGTTTTCAGATCTTCAGATTCAAGCACTACAGTCCATTTACAGGATAACTTCACCTCCTTGATGCGACCCTCAAAGGGCCAAAACGCTTTTGTTATTTGAAGCCAGGAATCTTCACTGGTAATAGACACCTGCTCAGGTAGATGATATCCCCCTCACTAGGAACAGCCAGGTCCCCTCCAGTATAAAGCTGCCAGCCACCAATCTGGACTATTGCACTTTGAATTGTATATCCATAGTTAAGATTTTCCATGGTCTCCTCCTTGGTGACCACCTGTCCTCTTAATGAGGACACAGACAGCTTGAAAAAAAAAAAAAAAAACTATTTGTATGGCCGAGATACAATCCAGCAGGGACCAACAGATTCAATCCATCTATGGCCAGGCTGGTTGTACCCAGGTTGATCCAGCCAGTTAGATTTTTTTAACATGTGATTACTGCTGGTGGTTATAGCTGCCAGCAGTGATCACTGTTATCTGCCAGCAGGGAAGGCTCCCCGCCAACAGAACACAATAGTGCTACAGGAGAGATTCCACCCCCCCATCAACACAGACTGTGGTTGCAGGAAAGGATATTCTATGGATTGGCTAACAAACAGAAAATACAAATGTGCTGTATGAAACTCTGTACCACTCAGAATTTATTCAATAAAAAAATTTTCTTTTGTCACTTAGAATACATAAATAGGAGGACTGTAGTGTGACTATTCAGTCTTCAGTACACACACACAAAAGCTAAAAGCACAAAGTTTAAAATCATGCCATAAAAACCCCCAACCACATAGCTACCAGCCACAAACCAACATGTCATTACAGACTATCAATCAATTAGGGTGCCTAAAAAGGGCCCTAGGTTGCTCTGATCTGGGTCATTCAAAGTATTCTTGAACCATTGGCAAGGTGTTATAACATATTACAAATATAGCACTTTGCATTGTACAGTTTGTCTGCATTTATATACAGTACATATTCTTCCACTGTGCACCCATCACTGTATAATTAATAATGACTAAACCACACGTTGAAGGATCCACAGCTATTATGGAAGGCATTTATCTTGATTGCACGCCTTGTGACCTGCTTGTGCTAGAGTGGCACCTAAGCACCATCACTATGCCTGGATACAACTGGCTCTGGGACAGCGACTCAGGCACCTAAAATGCCAGTGGGCTAACATCAGCTGCAGGGAGAGCACAAGAAATACTGGCGACTAGTCCTTTGGCCTCTGCCTGCCTTTTTTGGGCACAGCTTTCAGAGTGTAGTTCCTCTTTAACCCATTTGCTGCCATAGACACAAGAACTATGTCTGCAGCCGAGCCAGCATGTATACAAACGCCTGTCTGCTATAGCAGCCAGGAGATTGTTTACATTTTTACTCCCAAGGTGCAGGTTTTCAAAGTAATTGAAGATGCTGCAGAGTTGCTCTATCGCTACATGCTCTGAAAACCTCTACAGGGCATCTATTGTAAAAAAATACATATTGTTTTGGGGAGTTTAAGTAATCTTCGGGTCTAAAATGTCATTAAAGGGTTAAAAGCCTGTCTTCATGGCCTTTTGTTTGCGTCAAGTGGGTTTTGCATTCCTACACAAGTCTATAGGAATGCAACATAGTCTATAGGACTACACAAGTCTATAGGAAGTCAAACGCAGATCGAAAAAACAATTCTGTAGGTTAACTGAAAGTCAGATGTCACCCCTCAATAAATTCTTAGTGATCCCAGAACCATTTCTTAGGCGTTATCCATATTGGTGCAGAGACCCCTATACCGTGAACAGGACTTTTTTTTTTTTTGCAGTGTTTCTAGACCTCTTGTGCTGCATGTAGGCAGACCATTAAAATCTATAAGGATGCAACAGCAGCATGGGCACAGCCACCTGTCCTAATGTGACACGGTCTGAACTCAGGGCTGCTTACCCACATACCTGTCACATTAGGATGAGCAGCTGTGCCCATGCAGCCACTGCATCCTAATAGATTTCAACAGGCTGCTTACCCACAGCACCCGAAGTCTAGAAATGCTGCAAAAAACAGCCTGATCATGGTATATGGGGCTCAGCTCCAATGTGAACAAGACCAAAGCCAGTTAACACAGGCTCTAAGTCAATAAAGTATAAAGTCTTACAAGCTTTTATCATCAAATCAAAAGAAAAATTCTAGAATCAAATGATATATACTGCTGTGGACTGCCAAATAGAAATGCATTAAGTATAATTTTATTTTAAAGCTCAACTCTGGGAAGTCCACAAAAATTACTCTTGCAGTGGCACTTCTGTCCAAGGGTGGCTAGGTTGCTCCTCCATAGATACAGTGGAGTGAACGTAGCCACCTTAAGTCAAGAGGCGTGTTACTGACAAATCACCACATGAAACAAAAGGATTAAAAGCTTGGAAAAAAAAAAAAAACACCTAATGCAGCTACTGCATCCAATGAGTGGTGAGCTAAAACATATTACATTTTTTTGGGGGGTGTAGTTATGCGTCAAGGAGCATTTAAAGCTTACCTACATTCCCAAAATAGAGTTTTTCACTTTGCAATATATACACGTTTTACTCAATGCCATCCCTTGCCTCCACTCCTATCTAGGTGAGAAAGGCATGTCTTGCTTCAATTAAGGGTCAGTTGCAAGAACCCAGAAAAGACAGGCAGCTCCCAATGATGCAGAAAGAAAAGATGTGGCGGTGGGACCCAGCTGGTAGTAGCAGATAACAGGACAATGCTGCATTCGCTGGCAGGTAACCCCACCTAACATGTAAGAGAGGATGAAAGGGAAAAACCAAGGGGGGCAGGTTTGAAGTTCCCCTCTATGGGCTTGTACACATTAGGGGTTTAGCTGCATTTTTACTGTCCCAACTGCTCCCCCTTCAGCTGCAGAGGCAGCAGCTGAGGGTGCACACATGATGGGGCACTTTGCTTTGTGGCAGGAATCTTTACCCCCGTCACTTTTAGCAGGCACTATGGTGTGTGAGCAATTCAAGTAAATGGGGCTACTATGCAACTGCCCTGCAGCTGTGTATAATGCACTCGGTTGTAGCTTGGTAGTGCTGAGATCAAGGGGTTAGAGTGGTGGTGAGAAGGTCACAGCCTGTCAAATGCTCCCTGAAGAGCGATCTGACTGCAGATAGCTCCAAAGAGACCAAAGCATTTTTAAATGACAAACATGTTATACTTACCTGCTGTGTGTAGTGGTTTTGCACAAAGCAGCCCAGATCCTCCTCTTCTCCAGTCGCCTGCTGATGTTCCTGGCCCCTCCCTCCTGTCGGGTGCTCCCACATCAAGCAGCTTGCTATGGGGGCACCCGAACGTGCTCACTCCCCAGCCACTGCTCCGTGTGTCCATTCACACATGGAGTCATGGCTTGGCCTCACCCTCTCTCTTCCCACTTGCTCACTGGCTGCGATTGACAAAATAGAATGAAGGTTAAAAACCTTCAGCCTTTACAATCACTTTAAGAGCCAGTTCACACGATAAGTCCTTATGCAAACTAGGCTCTGAAAAAAAAACCCCACCACCTTTAGGAACATTTGACAATTTTTTCTGCCTTCAAAATGCCCTCTATGACAGCCTAGGTGTCCATGCACACATAGGTGTTTATAGGCAGAAAAAAAACCCCACTGCTAGTGCGTTCATTGCTGCAACTAAATGTGTATAAAGGTGCATTACCGTTAGGAGCATTAGCGCCTGAGCATTAATTCACTACAATGGTCAGAATAAATTAATATTCTGTCCAATGAAATTAATTTAAAGTGGAGCTCCACCCAAAAGGGGAAGCTCCGCTTAAAGGGCTGGTCCCCTGCTCTCTGTTAAGGATTGGCACCTTTGGGGAGCAGGTACCCACTCCCAGTTCCGCATCGATCGCCTAGGCCAGGGGTAGGCAACCTGCGGCTCCCTAGCTGTTGTGGAACTACATTTCCCATGAGGCACTGCAACATTACAAAACTGACAGTTACAGCTATCACTTGCAAAGGCATGATGGAACTTGTAGTCCAGCAACAGCTGGAGAGCCGCAGGTTGCCTACCCCTGGCCTATAGGAAGCAGAAGATGTCTTCTGGGACATGTGACATGTACTAGAAGACTATGGACCATTCACAAATGGCAGCGCTACTACCGCATGCGCAGTGGGCACCTGGGTGTGAAGCTTCAAGCTGTCAAGGCCAGGTGCCCACACAGAAGATGCCGGTGCCGGGAACACAGGGCAGCCAGTGAAAGGGGCTTCGGGGGGTGGGAACACCACGGGATCGAGGGACAGCTGTGTGTCCCTTTTTGAAAAAAAGTCAGCAGCTACAGTTGTTGTAGCTGCTGACATTTTTTTTAATTTGCACAGGAACTCTGCTTTAAGTGCTTGAACATGTCTAAACGCATTTACAAATGCAGCCTTAGACATGGTTTTGACGCTGCTTTTCTCTGACCAGAAGAAAGGTGTTCAGGAGAGCTGGAAAAACGCCCAGGGGTACATTTCCAGGCATATACCCCACACCACACATGAACATGATGCCTCTGATAGTCACACACTAACATGAATTGTTAACAGCATCCCAAATGCATCCTGTGAATGCAGCATGCTTGCAGCCACCAAACCACAGGGCATCGCAGAAGCATGCAGTGGTGCAGCGTGATTTGTAAACATAGCATCTTCACTCCTTTTTGTGCGTTCCCAGCAGGTTGAACTGAACAGGCTGTCAAACCTGAAATGTGCAAAAATGAACTTGTTCTAGTTGGAACCGGCCCTTATGCTGGATGCACCTGTGTATTGTGCCAGCTCACATGCGTTGCACTAGGCCACCTCATTCATTTCAATAGGCTGCCTACAGCATGTAAAGGGCACTAAAGAATAAATGTCATTCTGGTATTGTTTCCATCTCCTTTCAATGTACAATTTCCCATGTACAATGTTGATCTACCAGCTGTCATCTGGATTAAAGGGAAGAGTAGTGCATGATGTCTATGTACCTCCAGAATGCCATAGTGATCAGTAGTGCAGAGGAGAATATGGCACACAATAAACATTCTACATGTTTACATGGCAGGATTATCAATAGAAGCCCCTTCCAGCCACCGTCCCCTGCCTCCCCCCTCCATCCAGCATTGTCATTGATCACCAGTGATCAGAGAACATTCAGGGCTCTCATCTGTGCCCCCTGATGACTAGATGGCAGGGCAGGCAGTCCTGTACACCCAGCACACCCAACCATCAATAGGCTGCCAGCACTGACAGCTCAGCTTCTGACTCTGTACAGACAATGTCGCCTGCACGGCCTGCCGAATTCCTCCACACCCCGCTCTAACCCCGGAACATTGTCCTAGACACAACGACATGAAATACTACCACATCCAATCCTACCGGGAGCTGTAATCTACCTCTTTTATAAGCAGAAAATTGGACCTGGCCGGAAGTACAGCAACAATGGTGGTGATGAGACGAGCGTTCCAAGCCTCGTCTTCAATCTGCCCAGGTATAGGGGTTGCGACAAGGAGCCCCGCAAGGGCTACTGGGGGCTGTAGTTCTTTATGGCACGCTAGTCTGTGGTAACGTGTTACAGCCTACCACACACAGAGAACACGTTGTCCATTCCAAGCCTCGTTCTGGATAGCAGGATTTGCTGATAGCCAAGCCTCGTTCTGAATAGCTGGCTTCCTTGATAGCCAAGCCTCGTTCTGAATAGCTAGTTTACTTGATAGCCAAGCCTCGTTCTGAAGAGCTGCTACTTCCAAGTCTCTGTGGATTACAGGGTTTACAGACACCCAAGCCTCTTTTTGGTTGGCTGATCTCAGAGCAATTATTGTTTGGTCAGTGCTAATATTAATGGTCAATAGGAAAACACTTATTTCTTGTGTAGAATAAAAACCAACACAATATGAACTCCTAGGCAAGGACGGTACACAAATAAGCAGCCTCTCAGTGGCAGGGCTAGGGTTGCTACTTCATCCCTTTAAAACCGAACACATAATAATTACACAGGTTCTGTGGCTGATTAAAGTGGTCATTAAACTCAGTGCATTATCTGCATTAAATTGGCCTCAGAACCTGTGTTTAGTTTTAAATGGATGAGCTGGCAACCCTAGGCTGGGCCTTGACACCGAGAGGCCACATATTTTCGGACCCGATGTAAACAAACACTACAAGCTACCTGTGATTGGGAGCTTTCCAATCATGTGACCTTCGTGACAGCCAGGCTGTCCCTAAACCCGCCTCCCGCCAGTGCCAGGGGCTTAAAGGAGAAGGATGGCAAAATTTTTTGGGGCTGTGCTTCTGTGGATCACAGGAATGCAGTTTGTTCAGCACTCCCGTGACCCGTTTTCAGCCAACAGTAGGCTAAAATCCACTATTGGCTGATGTCACTCAGTCGTCCAGGCTCTGGAAAGATCCTGGCTTTGTAGTCGGGATCCATTGATAAACAAACATAGGGTTAATATTGTAAATGGGTTAAAAGACAGAGAAGACCTGGCAGAGTGAGTTCTCCTAGTCCCTTAAAACAGTCTTTGTCGACCAGGGTGCTTTCAGGTTTCTTCAGGGGTTCCTTGAAAAAATGCCTAAAAATTGCCCAAAAATTGTATACATGCCATCTGGTATACTCAAATGGACCTAGTACACCACTGCAGTCAGTTCCAGTTTTCATGTGAAGGAAAAAATGGTAGAACGTGCTGCATTATGCTCATGATGGGATCCATAGTGAGTACAACCAGAAAAGATAGGTAATCTCAACACATACTGATCTCTCTGCTTCTGCTCCCTCTATTCCTCTCAAAACACTGGAAAACGCTTTGCATGCATTTCTGATGATGAAAAAAGGCTCTGGACAGCATCTGGACATGGAACAGTTAAAAAACACTACTAAATTCAAATGCTTATAAATGCGGTTAACCGCTTTTACACACGTTTACAAGCATTTGGCGTTTGAAACGCCGGTAAAATCTACTCCTGAATGCACGTTTGGTGTGTTCAAAAAAAGACTGTAAACTCAACTGCCTGTAAACGACTGTAAACAACTATGTGTACATGGACACATAGGAAAACATTAAGGAGAGTTCAGGGGCTGCTGAAAAAAATGCATAAAAGCTCCTGAACGTTAGTTTATCAGCTGCAGTGTACATGAGCCCTAACTCTCCTGATGTGCAGTAAGCAATGAGAAATCATCTCTTTAGCAGGGGATGACTGACAACTCATGGGGCCCCCAGGCAATAGGGGATCATGGGGCCCCTGTGTCCTTGCCCAAACTCAAAAAAGCCTATGAAAAAGGTACCAGGGGCATCTCATGGGGTCCCCTACTGACCCCGGGCCCTCGGGCAGTGCCCGAGTTTCCAAATGGTCAGTCCGCCCCTACTCTTCAGATAAGATATTTACCAACATTTTTCAATGCATTTGCACATTTTTCAGTATGGCAGCTTAGTTACCATTGACTTATACTGCATCATCCCATGACTACAGCATTGTTGTGTGTATTGTAATTGCTTTAGGAATAGGCTGTGCACTTTGCAAGTGCAGTTTCTCCAGAGCTTAGTAAATGAGGGTAAGCTCTGCTGACTTCCATCATCCAATCATGTGCAAGAAAACATGTTCTTTTGGGGTTTTTTTTAATTTTCCTTGTATGTGCTTGGTTATTCTTTACAAAGTGAAGCTTCACCTCGTTTACTAAGCTCTGGAGCAACCACACTTGCAGAGTACAACTGCACTTGCAAAGGGCATAGTCTATTTGCCTTTAGTAAGTCAACCCCAATGTGTGGCATCTTTACAGTGCAAGAGAATTCCTTTCTATGTATATAAAAAAATGGAGCAAAATATCCCTCACAACCCAAAAACCTTCACTATAAAATGATAATAAAGTCCAAAGTAGTAAGATCTTCCACCATTATCCACATGCACCTCCAAATTATCCAAGTGTTCCATTGTCTCCATGCACCAATATCTTACTGATAACTGATCACCAGGTGATACTCATGCGTACACCTCCCATGAACAATATATGCTCGCCTCTAGACCAAACCCTGATGACTAATCATGGGTCACATGCGCTTGTGCCCCCTTCACGGGCTGCAAACAGGATAGCTCCAGATTCACTCCACCACAAGTGGCTCCCACTGTTCCATGGATCCTTCACTCACATAGGAAATGTTATTTCTTTCATGAAAGAAGAATAGGGACTGATAGTGCTCTCCATACAGTAAAAATATTTATTCAGTATTTAAAATGACACTCTCAAGTCAGTGCACACACAGTGCTATATACTGTGCATATCAAACACAGGCAGGTATCTGTCTCACCACCTCCACTGCTGATATCAAGCAGTCCACTGGCTATCCCCACTCCACTCCTATATGTGTTACGCCCAATCAACTGCCTTCCTCATTAGGGCCAGAGCAGTCCAGCAGGCAGTTCTTATATACTCTCCAAGCACAACAACCACCAGTGAACTGGAAGTGAGCCGTTGTAGACTTGTGTCAGAAAAGTACACTGCAAGGCCCCCATGTGAGCTGAAATGACACTGCAAAGGACGATCAAACTGAATCTAACCCCAGCACAAGAAATACAGCCCCACTTCCCACTCCCATAGACAAAATACAGTCATAAAATCTAAATCTCCAAACAAAAAAACAAAAATAAACACTCCATTCTCCAGCGACTTCACATAAGCCAGTACAGGCACAATATATTGCACATGAGCAGTAAACAATCACTTTTATACTCTAATCCTTAGTCATCCAAATTGTCAATCCTGCCACTTGAATGATAGAGCTGCACATTATTAAACACATAATAGGTTACACTATTACATAATAAAAACAAAAATATCATATTTTCCATATAAAATGAACATTCACTAAAAAGTCTTAACAGCAACGGAACCCCATCTACCCCTTATACGATCAAACAACAGGAACTGTCATGCATCACTGATTACACAGTTGAGGTTAAAATCAATATTTAAACCTCCCAGATATAAAACTTTGGTTTCATAAATCCAGTACGATTCACGATGACTCATCTGCCTAATATAGTGACCACCCCTTCAGTGTTTGGTATGCTCTATTATTATTATTATTATTATTATACAGTATTTATAAAGCGCCGATAGTTCGCTCAGCGTTGTACGTTACAAAGGGGGACAGAACATGTGACAGAACAATAACAATACAATGCAAAACATGAGGGGATTGAGGGCCCTGCTCTTTCGAGCTTACAACCTAGGAGGGAGGGGATGGTGGCACAGGAGGAGATAGCTGTGGGGAATGGAGTGGTAGGAAGAGTGGAGGAGGTCGGCAAGTTAGCAGGGGGTGGGGTAGGCTTCCCTGAAGAGATGGGTTTTCAGGGTGCGCCTAAAGGAGAGGAGAGTAGGTGATAATCTGATGGGTTGGGGCAAGGAGTTCCAGAGGATGGGTGACACCCTGGAGAAGTCCTGGAGGCGGGCATGGGAGGAGGAGACCAGGGAACTAGAGAGAAGGAGGTCTTGTGAGGAGCGGAGTGTGCGTGCTGGGTGGTACTTGGATATTAGATCGGTGATATAGTTCGGTTCAGTATGGTGGACGGCTTTGTACGTCAGTGTTAGGATTTTGAATTTGATCCGTTGCGCAATCGGAAGCCAGTGGAGGGATTGGCAGAGGGGGGTGGCGGAGATGGAGCGGTTGGAAAGGTGAATGAGTCTGGCTGCCGTATTCAGGATTGACTGAAGCGGGGATAGCCAGCGGCGAGGCAGGCCAGTAAGGAGGGAGTTGCAGTAATCGAGTCGTGATATGATGAGGGAGTGGATGAGCTGTTTAGTGGTTTCTGGGGTTAGGAACGTGCGTATTTTGGCGATGTTGCGGAGGTGGAGTCTGCACGAGCTTGTTAAAGATTGGACTTGGGGCTGGAAGGATAGGTTGGAGTCCAGAATGACACCAAGTACTCTGGTCTGCGGGGCGGGTTTGATGGTTGTGTTGTTGGACGTGATGGAGAAGTCAATGGGGGGTGGTGTCCAGGCTGGGGGGAAGACAAGAAACTCGGTCTTGGAGAGGTTCAATTTAAGGAAGTGGAGCGACATCCAGTCAGATATGTCGCTCAATAGGTGTGTGATTCGGGCAGAGACTGAGGGGGTGAGGTGGGGGGTTGAGAGATAGATTTGTGTGTCGTCGGCATAGAGGTGGTAGTTGAAGCCGTGAGAGTGTATGAGTTGGCCAAGGGAGGAGGTGTAGATGGAGAAGAGAAGGGGCCCGAGGATGGAGCCTTGAGGGACCCCAACAGAGAGGGGGAGTGAGGGGGAGGTGGTAGCATTATAGGTAACGCTGAAAGAGCATTGTGACAGGTAGGATGAGAGCCAGGAGAGAGCAGAATCTCTGAGGCCGAGGGAGTGTAGTTTTTTGAGGAGGAGGGGGTGGATGACTGTGTCGAAGGCTGCAGAGAGGTCAAGGAGTAGGAGCACTGAATAGTGGCCAATAGCTTTGGCCGTTAGCAGGTCGTTGGAGAGTTTGAGTAAGGCAGTTTTGGTGGAGTGTAGGGGACGGAAGCCGGACTGTAGGGGGTCGAGGAGGGGAAAGTGCCGGAGGAGAGGGAGAGATTAAAGATGTGGGTGAGGGAGCGTAGGATAGAGGGGGAGGGAGGTCGTAGGAGTTGTGAGTGGATAGGGTCGAGGGGGCAGGTGGTGAGGTGGGCATCAGAGAGGATCTGGGAGACTTCCTCGATGCTAGTAAGGTCAAAGGTGTGAAGTGTTGGGGGGGCTTCAGTATGAGGAATGAAGGGTGGGGTGGAAGTGGAGGTCAGAGCAGTGGTGGGGCCGTGGGAGAGAGGTGATGAGGGGGTAGCTGAGTGAGGGGGAACGGGGTTGGAGGGAGTTTGAGCAGCGACGAAGTCCGTGTGGGTTATGTCGAGGGAGAGGGGGGATGAGGGGGTAGCTGTGTGAGAGGGGACAGGTTGAGAGGGCGTGTGAGTTGCGGCGATGTCCTTGCGAATTGTGTCAATCTTGTTTTTGAAGTGATTGGCAATCTCAAGGGCAGTGAGTGAGGTGCTGGGTGGAGGTGGGGGTGGCGAGAGTAGAGAGTTGAAGGTGGAGAAGAGTCGGTGAGGATTGGAGGAGAGGGCCTTGATGAGGGTCAGGAAGTAGGCTTGTTTGGCTGACATTTTTTTTCCTACTCATCTTTTCTGACTGTTTTTCACTAGTTTTGCATTTGGCTAGGGTCAGTGTCACTACTGGTAGCGTGAGGCCATACCTGGACCCTACAGAGGTTGCAAAGGCAGTCCAACTTCTCCAGAATAGCACATCAATATGTGCCATTGTCAGAAGGTTTGCTATGTATCCCAGCACAGTCTCAAGAGCATGGAGAAGATTCCAGGAGACAGGTAGTTACTCTAGAAGAGCTGGACAGGACCGTAGAAGGTCCTTAACCCATCAGCAGGACTGGTATCTGCTCTTTTGTGCAAGGAGGAACAGGATAAGCACTGCCAGAGGCCTACAAAATGACCTCCAGCAGGCCACTGGTGTGAATGTCTCTGACCAAACAATCAGAAACAGACATTGTGAGGGTGGCCTGAGGGCCTGACGTCCTCTAGTGGGTCCACTGGCGCCCTTCACTTTTCACAGATGAGAGCAGGTTCACCCTGAGCACATGTGACAGACGTGAAAGGGTCTGGAGAAGCCTTGGAGAATGTTTTGCTGCCTGTAACAACGTTCAGCATGACCGTTTTGGTGGTGGGTTAGTGATGGTCTGGGAAGGCCTATCCATGGAGGGACGCACAGACCTCAACAGTCTAGACAATGGCACCCTGACTGCCATTAGGTATCAGGATGAAATTCTTGGACCCACTGTCAGAAGAATCTATGCTGGTGCAGTGGGTCCTAGGTTCCTCCTGGTGCATGACAATGCCCGGCCTCATGTGGCGAGAGTATGCAGGCAGTTCCTGGAGGATGAAGGAATTGATACCATTGAATGGCCCCCACGCTCGCCTGACCTAAATCCATTACAAAACCTCTGGGATATCATGTTTGAGTCCATCGGACACCACCAGGTTGCACCTCAGTCTATCAGCTCAGTGATGTCCTGGTCCAGATCTGGGAGGAAATACTACAGGACACCATCCGTCGTCTTATTAGGAGCATGCCCTGACATTGTCAGGTATGCATACAAGCAAATGGGGGCCATACAAACTACTGAGTACCATTTTGAGTTGCTGCAATGAAATATCAGCAAAATGGACTAGCCTGCTGCATCTTTTTTCACTTTGATTTTCAGGATGTCATTGAATTCAGTCCTCTGTAGGTTGATAGTATTCATTTTCATCAAACAATGGGCATCCTTACATTCCTAAACACATTACCCAGTCCATATCAGTATAGATATCCAGCATGATATTTTTCCCCATTGAGAGCTGATGTTTTCAAAGCATATATATACATGTAGAGCACTGCATAAATTGACAGCGCTATACAGTGGGGCAAAAAAGTATTTAGTCAGCCACCAATTGTGCAAGTTCTCCCACTTAAAAAGATGAGAGAGACCTGTAATTGGCATCATAGGTAGACCTCAACTATGAGAGACAAAATGAGAAAAAAAATCCAGACAATCACATTGGCTGATTTGGAAAGAATTTATTTGCAAATTATGGTGGAAAATAAGTATTTGGTCGCCTACAAACAAGCAAGATTTCTGGCTCTCACAGACCTGTACCTTCTTCTTTAAGAGGCTCCTCTGTCCTGCACTCATTACCTGTATCAATGACACCTGTTTGAACTTGTTATCAGTATAAAAGACACCTGTGCACAACCTCAAACAGTCACACTCCAAACTCCACTATGGTGAAGACCAAAGAACTGTCGAAGGACACCAGAAACAAAACATCATGCTTTGGGGCTGTTTCTCCACAAAGGGACCAGGAAGACTGATCCATGTACAGGACAGAATGAATGGGGCCATGTATCGTGAGATTTTGAGTGCAAACCACCTTCCATCAGCAAGGGCATTGAAGATGAAACGTGGCTGGATCTTCCAACATGACAATGATCCCAAACATACCACCTGGGCAACGAAGGAGTGGCTTCGTAAGAAGCATTTCAAGGTCCTAGATCTCAACCCCATAGAAAACCTTTGGAGAGAGTTGAAAGTCCATGTTGCCCAGTGACAGCCCCAAAACATCACTGCTCTAGAGGAGATCTGCATGGAGGAATGGGCCAACATACCAGCAACAGTGTGTGCCAACCTTGTGAAGACTTACAGGAAACGTTTGACCTCTGTCATTGCCAACAAAGGATATATAACTAAGTATTGAGATGAACTTTTGATATTGACCAAATACTTATTTTCCACCATAATTTGCAAATAAATTCTTTCCAAATCAGCCAATGTGATTGTCTGGATTCTTTTTCTCATTTTGTCTCTCATAGTTGAGGTCTACCTATGATGCCAATTACAGGCCTCTCTCATCTTTTTAAGTGGGAGAACTTGCACAATTGGTGGCTGACTAAATATTTTTTTGCCCCACTGTATAAGTACCTGTAATAAATAAATAATAATTTTCAGAAATTATAAAACATGCTGAAGTCTTAGAATTTTGGCTCATAAGCTGTCTATCAGCAATGTGTATTGGCTATTTTCTTCTGCTGAGCTATTTAGGACTGCATATCTGTTAATTCTCTTAATTGCTCAAGCTTGGAAGGTGACAGTTTTATTAGAGTCTACAGACTGGAATGGGGGATTGACCTAATGGAGAAGTCTGTGTGTCTGATCAATGGATTGATAAGAAAGTCCTGACATTAGTTAACAGTTGTTTATTGTGCCAGATAGCTTCATGGAGAATGTAAGAAGGGAACTAATGCTGCTATTGACCACCATGTGTGACAAACTGTCATGGCTGCAATCTGAACCACATGACATCCATGCCCTTTCACCCAGCTCTGTGATGGCTCAGTTCACATTACCATTACACCCCCCTTAAAGTAGACAGTGTTAGAAAGTCCCGAAAAAAACCCCAGTCAGTGACAAGATCTGCAGATTGATCCCTTGCAGATATGAAAAGGCGAAGGGGTATCTGTGCAATGGTCACTGGCAGAGAGAACAGGATAACAAAAGATATTCTCCAACAGAAGCCTTTGGGTAGGTAAAAAAAACCATCTGCATGCAATGTCTACATTGTATTAGGGAGAATGTTGGGCTTGCCACCTGCTCACCAGACCCCTGGGGTATGATTCAACCGCAATCTGCTTTAGAAGACCAAACTTCCATAGAGTAAAGTGGCTCAAGGTTGCCTCCTGACAAGTGATCCAGACTATGGGTGATAACACCTGCAGAGTGCTCAGCAGCGGCCAACCCGATTTCTGCAGCCCCAGAAACACTGAAAGTCGCCCGTAGTGCTAGGTTAAGATGAATTACCAAGCACGATTACTGTACTGGATGTTGGAACTGTCACCTATTCTTGTAAGGGAGGAAAGAAAGACATGCTGCCCTCTGTCAGCCTCCAAATCCCCATGCCAACAGTCCCAAACACAGTGTCACTCTGAACGTGGGACTACAGGTCCCAAGATCATCTGCATCTTTGACACACTTCCCACACTGTCATCAGGAAATTATGTGTTTACTCTGTGCTGAACACTAGAGGGGAAGAAAGGGAATCTCATTCTGTGCAATTGATGTCCCTGAATTGCAGAATGTGCCAGCCTGAACCTGGCTACATTGTAAAGCACTGTTCATACTCTTGGCACTATATAAATTCTGTACAATATTAATAACCCACCGTAGGTCAGTTTCAGTGAAG